>NC_057795.1:44293147-44540971 GCF_018294505.1 Triticum aestivum
CGCCATTAGGTCTGACTGCCTCGATATTGTACTTTACGCCCTCCTTCAACTTTTTGTTCGGGCCTCGTTTCGTCCTTTTGCCTGAAGATTTGCTCGATCCGGATGGCTGAAAGAACAAAGATCGATTCGTTAATTTATCTTCAAGTCATTTAAAACATGTGATGATCACCAGATACCTGCTTCTACAAATATATATACCTCGCCGGTGTTTGTTGTTTCAGGATCAACATGTTCTTCGTCATCGTCATAATCGTAGTTCATGACTTCATCAATTCGGTCGTCGCGATTGAATATCATATCACCCTCTCCGGTGTTGTTTAGAAATTCGGAGCCGTCATAATCTTCTTCATTCCGATCATCATCTGGCCCGCGTATCATATCGAACATGGTCTGTTCTCCCTCTATGTCGGTATTGTCTGCCATAGCTTTTATTTAACTAATTCAAAAGAAATATAAAACAATTTAGTATTCAAATTACATCGTCTCGAATAATAGATATAATCTCGAATACTTCGTCTAGAATAATAGATATAATCTCGAATACATCGTCTCGAATAATATATAATATTGAATAGTACATCACTGGCTAGCTAATTAAAGATCGAATACTACAGAAGAATCTAGGACACTCGCGGTTCCTGCGGCGCGGGCGGTGGACACCCAAAGAGAAGGAACCCTCACAGGATCATAGCTGAAGTGAGATCCCCGAAGATACTGCCAGGTATTGAAGAACCTGCCGCCCTCTAACGCAACCATGTAGCGATGGACGTGCTCGTCCTCCTCCCTGACACGGCGACGTACCACCTCCGGCGGGGCAGGGTCCCTCCGCACCGAAACTGGCCCACGCGAACACCACCAAACGAGATCAGGGTCAACGACGGGACCCGGGGTCGGGTTCGTCATCAAGCGGTGCGCCCCTCCAGGCAGCACCTCCCAGTGCCAGCCCGGCGGAGCCCAGTCCCGGACATGGGTCGGCTGGACGTCGTCGCGGACAGGTCGACGGCGAGGATGCGGGCCGGGCATCGTTGAGAACAAATACTAGCTATATGCCCGCAAAAAGTAATATTTTTTAATGATTGGATTTTGATAACTAAAATTTCTAACATTTCTACTATTTCAAAAATCTATATACTATTTCATACTAATTAAGCATCTAACACTAAAAACAGAAAACACAACTTCTATACATCCATTAAAAAACTGAAAAACAACATTATATAATTTCCATACTAATTAAAAACTAATTATATCCATCTAACATGCATTCATACATATATAATAGTGAAAAAATAATAATCTAAATAATCTAAACTAATTAAACATACAAAATACATATATACTAATATATACATGCATTAATTCATACATATGTGTGTGTGTGTTCATCACGCTTGTGTGTGTGTGTGTGTATGGGCTCGGGGAGGGGCGACGCCCATGGTGGCCGCCGGGGGCGGGGGAGAGGGGTTAGAGGGGGAGAGCTCACAGCGGGGCGACGGCGACAGCGAGGCGACGGCCGGGGGCGGTGATGGGCCGGGGCGGCGACGCGGGGACGGCGCGACGGGGACGGTCCCGGGGCGGGATGGGGGCGGCGACGGGGACGGGGGCGGTGATGGAGACGAGGGCAGCGACGGGGACGAGGGCGGCAACGGCGACGGAGACGACGGAAACAGAGGAAGAAACAGAGGGGGAATGAAATTTTCGAAGTGTTGTATATATAGAAGGAACCTTTAGTATCGGTTGGAGCCACCAACCGGTACTAAAGGCCAGTTTTGGCCAGCCCAAGCGGCGGGAAGCGACCCCCTTTAGTACCGGGTGGTGGCACAAACCGGTACTAAAGGCCCCCCCTTTAGTACCTGTTGGTGGCTCCAACCGGTACTAAAGGCCTCGCGCTGCCACCCCAAAGTTTAATCCCACCTCGCCGGGCGAAGGGCAGCCGCACTAGTTTATAAACCCAGCCGCGGCTACCACTTCGAACTCCTCTGTATAGCAGGCTTGTGGGCCTAAACTCTGCGCGCTGCCCTGTGAGTCTGCTGGGCCTTTAAGGCCTGTAATTACACACCTGTGGCCTATCAGGCCCACAGGGCAGCGCCCCAATTTTTTTATAGTTTTTTTCTTTTCTGCTTTATTTTCTTCTATTTATTTTTGCGTAGTTTTTTGTATAGTTTTTTTATTTTCTGTTATATTTATTTTCTTCTATTTATTTGTGAGTAGTTTTTCATCTAGTTTGCCAAAATTCAACATTTTCAGAGCTCATTTTGTAGTGATTTTCAATTTCACGGTCATTTTGTAAACGATTGAAAAATAGCAAATATTTTTTTTTCTTTTCTGCTTTATTTTTTCTTCTATTTATTTCTGAGTAGTTTTTTCTTTTCTGCTATATTTATTTTCTTCTATTTATTTTGAGTAGTTTTTTAATATAATTTTTTTCTTTTCAGCTATAGTTTTTCTTTCTTTTCTGCTATTTTTTTTCTGCAAAACTTGATGGTCAAAGTCTGGAGTTATAACTTAAAAAAAAAGAAATGTCGACGTGCAATTAGTTTTTGCCATAACAGAAGAAGTCCGGAGTTGTAATAAGTTATTAAAAATAAAAAAGAGGTGCAATGCTCGTTAATTTGCTTCAAGCCTTTCGGAATAGTGTAAACTGCACTGCGCATAGCTCCGTGCAGTCTACCATATTCCTGAAGGCTTGAAGCTAAGCAACGTGAGCATTGATCCTCTTCTTCATCGTCTCTGCACTCAGGGCTTATAAACCGCTCCTAGTCCCTCTCACTTCGCGAGGTGGGACTAAAAAACAGCTTACGTCTGGTTCATCCATGAACCGGTACTAAAGGTGCTTGTCGGGCCCCAGCCTTACCTGACACAACCTCATTAGTACCGGTTCGTGGTACGAACCGGCACTAAATGGTTATGGTGGGGCCATAGCCTGACCGGAGGCTGACACAGCCTCTTTAGGTACAAAAAATTACAAACTTTCTGTTAGTGCCCGTTGTTTTCAAATTTGAATAGTTTAAATTTTGAATTATTTGAAATTAGTGTGAATTTGTTTGCACATAAAATTTCTTCGCGTTTCAAATGCCAAAACACATAACTACCCTAACTATTACAGAGATTCCCCTCTCGGTGCGAAACACAGAAGAAAGTGATGATAGCTAGTGAAGCCGATCACATCCCAGATCTTTGGGTGTGAAACTTTTTCTTCGCGTGTGTCCCTCTGCGCCGTAACCATGGAAAATCTTCATCATTTAACGGGATGCTCGGGTCAATATTCACTGTGAATGGAGCAATTTCATCAAACTTTTCATAATCTTCTGACTTGTCTGTCTTGTCATCCACTCCCACGATGTTTCTCTTCCCAGAAAGAACTATGTGCCGCTTTGGCTCATCGTACGATGCATTCGCTTCCTTATCTTTTCTTTTTCTTGGCTTGGTAGACATGTCCTTCACATAGAAAACCTGTGCCACATCATTGGCTAGGACAAATGGTTCGTCTGCATACGCAAGATTGTTGAGATCCACTATTGTCATTCTGTACTGCGGGTCTTCCGTTACCCCTCCTCGTGTCATATTGACCCATTTGCACCGAAACAAAGGGACCTTTAAACCACGTTGATAGTTAAGTTCCCATATGTCCTGTATATAACCATAATATGTTTCCTTTCCCGTCTTGGTTTCTGCATCAAAGCGGACACCACTGTCTTGGTTGGTGCTCTTCTTATCTTGGGCGATCGTGTAAAATGTATTACCATTTATCTCGTACCCTTTGAAAGTCATTATATTCGAAGATGGTAACTGGGACAACAAGTACATGTCATCTTCAATAGAGGTGTCATGCATGGTACGTGTCTGCAACCAGCTGGCGAAACTCCTGGTTTGTTCACGTGTAATCCAGTCATCAGACCGCTCCGGGTGTTTGGAGCGTAGCAAATTCTTGTGTTCATCCATATACGGAGCCACCAAGGCGGAATTCTGTAGAACTGTGTAGTGTGCTTCAGTGAGAGAATGTCCGTCCATACATATTATTTGGTCCCCTCCTAGCTTGCCTTTTCCATCCAGTCTACCCTTATGCCGCGATTCAGGAACACCAATCGGCTTAAGGTTAGGAATAAAGTCAATACAAAACTCAATGACCTCCTCATTTTGATGGCCCTTGGAGATTCTTCCTTCTAGCCTAGCATGGTTATGAGCATATTTCTTTAAGACTCCCATGAACCTCTCAAAGGGGAACATATTGTGTAGAAATACAGGACCCAAAACGTTAATCTCTTCGCATAGGTGAACTAGGACGTGCGTCATGATGTTGAAGAAGGATGGTGGGAACACCAACTCGAAACTGACAAGACATTGCATCAAATCATTCTGTAACCTTGGTATGATTTCTGGATCGATTACCTTCTGAGAGATTGCATTGAGAAATGCACATAGCTTCACAATGGCTAATCGAACGTTTTCCGGTAGAAGCCCCCTCAATGCAACCGGAAGCAGTTGCGTCATAATCACGTGGCAGTCATGAGACTTTAGGTTCTGGAACTTTTTCTCTGCCATGTTTATTATTCCCTTTATATTCGACGAGAAGCCAGACGGTACCTTAATACTGAGCAGGCATTCAAAGAAGATTTCCTTCTCTTCTTTGGTAAGAGCGTAGCTTGCATGACCCTGATGTATGTCGTCTTCTCTGTGCATACGTTGCTGGTCCTCCCGTGCCTCAGGTGTATCTTTTGTCTTCCCATACATGCCCAAGAAGCCAAGCAGGGTCACGCAAAGATTCTTCGTCACGTGCATCACGTTGATTGCGGAGCGGACCTCTAGGTCTTTCCAATATGGCAAGTCCCAAAATATAGATTTCTTCTTCCACATGGGTGCGCGTCCGTCAGCGTCCTTTGGAACAGGTTGTCCGCCAGGACCCTTTCCAAATATCACCTTCAAATCCTTGACCATATCATGTACATCAGCACCAGTACGGTGGCGAGGCTTCGTCTGGTGATCCGCCTCACCTTTGAAATGCTTGCCTTTCTTTCTTACGGGATGCCTGCTCGGAAAAAATCGACGATGTCCCAGGTACACATTCTTCTTACAACTATTCAAATATATACTGTCGGTATCATCCAAAAAGTGCGTGCATCCGCGGTATCCCTTGTTTGTCTATCCTGAAAGGTTACTGAGAGCAGGCCAATCATTGATGGTCACGAACAGCAACGCCTTTAGGTAAAATTCTTCCCCCATGTGCTCATCCCACGCACGTACACCTGTTCCATTTCACAGTTGTAAGAGTTCTTCAACTAATGGCCTTAGGTACACATCAATGTCGTTGCCGGGTTGCTTAGGGCCTTGGATGAGCACTGGCATCATAATGAACTTCCGCTTCATGCACAACCAAGGAGGAAGGTTATACAAACATAGAGTCACAGGCCAGGTGCTATGGTTGCTGCTCTGCTCCCCAAAAGGATTAATGCCATCTGCGCTTAGACCAAACCATACGCTCCTTGCGTCATCTGCAAACTCCTTCCCGTACTTTCTTTCAATTTTTCTCCACTGCGACCCGTCAGCTGGTACTCTCAACTTTCCGTCTTTCTTACGGTCTTCTCTGTGCCATCGCATCGCCTTGGCATGCTCTTTGTTTTGGAACAAACGTTTCAACCGTGGTATTATAGGAGAATACCACATCACCTTGGCAGGAATCTTCTTCCTGGGGCGCTCGCCCTCAACATCACCATGCTCATCGCGACTGATCTTATAGCGCAATGCACCACATACCGGGCAAGCGTTCAAATCCTCGTACTCACCGCGGTAGAGGATGCAATCATTAGGGCATGCATGTATCTTCTGCACCTCTAACCCTAGAGGGCAGACAACCTTCTTTGCTTCGTACGTACTCTCGGGCAATTCGTTGTCCTTTGGAAGCATATCCTTTATCATTACCAGCAACTTTCCAAATCCCTTGTCAGATACACCATTCTCTGCCTTCCATTGCAGCAATTCCAGTGTGGTGCCCAGCTTTTTCTTGTCACCTAGGCAATTTGGGTACAACAATATTTTGTGATCCTCTAACATGCGCTGCAACTTCTTTTTCTCCAAATCACTTGCGCAGTTTCTCTTTGCATCGGCAATGGCCCGACCTAGATCATCAACAGGCTCATCTGATGCCTCTTCTTCAGCTTCTTCCCGCATTGCCAGCTCAGCTTCTTCCCGCATTACCGGCTCAGCTTCTTCCCCCATTGTTGTATCATCATATTCAGGGAACCCATGGCCAGGATAGCTGTCGTCGTCCTCTTCTTCTTCATTGTCTTCCATCATAACCCATCTTTCTCCGTGCTTGGTCCAAACATTATAGTGGGGCATGAAACCGGACTCAAACAGGTGGACGTGAATGGTTCTTGACGTAGAGTAATTGCGACCATTCTTACAGCCAGCACATGGACAAGGCATAAAACCATCCACTCGCTTGTTTGCCACAGCCGCAAGCAGAAAAGTATGCACGCCCTCAACGAACTGGGGAGAGCATCGGTCATCGTACATCCATTGCCGGCTCATCTTCATTACACAACACCGAATAGACCAAATTAATACAAGTTCATACATAAAGTTCATACAACACTTAAATGCAACAGACAAATAACTCTCTAGCTAAAGCATTTAAATGCAACAACAAATGCGATCAAGATCGCAACTAAGGTAACAATTGATCCAACAGCATAATGATACCAAGCCTCACTATCGATGGCATATTTTCTAATCTTTCTAATCTTCAAGCGCATTTTCTCCATCTTGATCTTGTGATCATCGACGACATCGGCAACATGCAACTCCAATTCCATCTTCTCCCCCTCAATTCTTTTCAATTTTTCTTTCAAGTACTCGTTTTCTCTTTCAACCAAATTTAACCTCTCGACAATAGGGTCGGTTGGAATTTCCGGTTCACATACCTCCTAGATAAAAATATCTATGTCAACTTGATGGGCATAATTTGTCATAAACACGAAATGCAACAAATAGTTTTAAAAGAGAATATACCACATCCGAATCATAACAAGGACGAGGGCCGACGAGGACGGATATCAAAACCATGGCACTATGTATAACAAACAACGTACGTGTAAGATAATTATTATACGAGTAACTATATATCCAAATCACACAAACATCAATTTTTTATATAAAATTTCATGAACAAGAGGCTCACCACAAGGTGGTGCCGGCGACGGGACGGTGCGGGCGATCGACGGTGGTTACGACGGAGATCTAGAAGGCACTAAGTAAACCACACCTACATATGCAAACTAAGTGTTATTTTGACCTCAAATTGCATATAAATCAAATACTACCACATATAATTCCTCCCAAATTACTAAAACCCACAATTAATCACTATATAAACCAATGCAAGAGCTAATCTAGCAATGAGAGATGAAAGGACAAAGTTGCTAACCTTGGTGATCATTTGAATGGATGAGGGCCTGCAAATCTTGAAAAATTTGGGGCAAATTTTGTGATGAACTCGAGAGGAAGAAGGGAAGAACAGAGGAGAGGGAGAGGGGAAAGGGGGAAGAATAGAGTGTGGGTGGACGAAGGATTTATATATGACGACATTTAGTACCGGTTCGTGCCACGAACCGGTACTAAAGGTGCTGGAAGGGCCCCATTCTGACAACATCCTGCCACCACTCTCATTAGTACCGGTTCGTGGCACGAACCGGTGCTAAAGGTTTGTCACGAACCGGTACTAAAGAGCTCCTCCCGGCTAGCCGTTGGAACCGGCACTAATGGACACATTAGTGCCGGTTCTGTTAAAAACCGGGACTAATGTGTCTCACATTTGACCCTTTTCCTACTAGTGATTAAAGAGATGGTAGCTAGCTAGTACTACTTAATTACTTACCTTGGGTCGATGCCAAAACAACTTTTTTGGCCACGTGCCTGGAGTCACCTTGATGAACTTTGCCCATGCCCTGCCCGCCGGCAAAGAAAATTAATAAAGGGGTTATTAAATAGTTCATATCAGGAACTAATTAATAGTTAATAATGATTGAAATTACCTATTGACTATCCCCTTCATGATGGTGTAGTCTGTATCTTCTTTAGTTAGTGAGTCCAGTAATTCAACTTTTCCTTCCTCAACTTTAATGTCTAACAAGACCCAGTGCCAACTGCATACGCACACGTTTGCATGTCTTAATTAAGCGGGCATGTGCATAAAATTAATCAACTACCGTAAACTGTATACACTTAATTATTAACATCTAGCTAGCTAGTAAGCAAAAACAGAATTTGTAGTACAAGACAGTGCGACTCATGGGAAGTTGTAAGGAAGTAGTATATCTTCATTGGTATTGAGGCGCTTCAAGAACTCTAGCTTGCTTTCTTCTACATCATCTCGACAACATTCAATCTGCCATATGTCCTGATTAATGGTATTTGGGTCAATGAACCCAACACCATAGCGTCCAGCTTTTTTCATTTCATACATCTTCATCCTGCATATAATACCACAGAAAAAGAATATAGTGAGAATAATTACATGTAATGATTGATCAAAATTATCACTTCATAACTAGCTTGAGACTTAAATTACAGAAAGGAATCACTTACAGACAATAGCAACTAACGATAGACTTGTCGAGTGCGTCTTGATTAAATAACTGAAATAGTTCTGGATACTCAATGGCCAGAGCTTTCTCATGGTAATAATGCTCATGCTTGACATTCACCATGAGGGACTCTCGATTGGAAATATTGGTAATGTTCATGTACCGTTGATGCAACTGATACATTCTCGTTGGGAGGTCCTTGACCTTGTCTGGATGGACCAAAGGTTTGCCCCGGACATATTGCCATGCTATTTCCGATTCTTTAAGCGCAGACATGGGCTTGATTTCGAGGAGTTGTCCAACAGAGATATTGAGCATTTGAGCCTGCATTATATGATCCTCTGTTATTACCACATCGCCATGCTGGGGAACTCTAACGGTTTGCCCATAATAATGTTTGGCGCGCGTACTACTCCTCTCATGTGTTGTCGGCAAAACAAGCGGGGGGATCGCTTGCGCCGCCTGTTCTCCCAACTGGGGAACGGTTTTCCCGCATTTTTTGCCAGCTGCTTTTTGGCTCGAGCTTGAGCTTGCTTCCTTCTGTAGTCGTGCTCGATGTGCCTTCCTGATTTGGCGCTCATAGTCCGAGTCAACAGGCTTGGGAGCTGGTTCTCTAGCCATACGAATGAAGTGGTCAATTACTTTCTCAGGCACTTTCTCGTTTGGCGGTGGTGCCGGTTTCGGTCCAAAATGGGCGTCCACTTGGGCTTGCACTATGGCTGTGTTTTGCTCCTTAGTCATGTCGTAAGGCCTCTGAGGAAGAGGAGCAAAGCTTGGACCATATTTATATCGCTTGCCTTCGCCTGTACTTCCTGAACTACCTCGACTCGTACCGCTACGCACCAAAGCTGCGGGATGTCTCTTCTGCGATTGCTGAGATGGCGGAGACGGCTGACGTGGAGTTGGACCAGGAGAAGTGGCATGACGATGTGTCGGACTTGAAGCAGGAGGTGTGGCCTGACACTGTGCCGGATTTGCAACCGGAGAAGTGGCATGACGCTGTGCCGGGCTTGAAACCGGAGGAGTCAGCTCACGCGTTCGGGGACTTGGAGGAGGTGGCGGACTTCGAGAAGGAGTCGTATCACGCGTTCGTGGACTTGGAGGAGCTGGAGTCTGCTGACTCGGTGGCGGACTTCGAGGAGTCGGCAGACGACGCGATGTCGGTGGACTTCGAAAGATTATGCAATCCTTTCTCCATAGGATGATACGATGTATGGCCTCTCCGAGTGTGCGCTCGTCTTCACCTCCAGGAATGTCAAGCGTTAGCCCGAATATGGGTCCACCACTTCATCAACCATTACACGAGCATAGCCCTCTGGAATCGGGATGCAATGGTAGGTTGCTTCGGGGGTAACTGGAAAAGAAACGCCATCCGCCACCTTCATGGATATGTTCTTCATTTTGGAGTGTAGCTCGCAGTTAGTGTTCTCTATGATGTCATCCACAGGGTATTTATCCAGCAGTGTGTCGCCCGGGGCAGAACCAACACTGCTTCTTGACATGGATGGGATGGTGCTATCCAATGCTGGACGATCATCCGCTTGCTGCTGCCGCTGCTGAGACCCCCTTTCCTGGCTAAGTGAGTCGATCTGCTGCTGCTGCTGCTGGAATTTGAGTGCCAGGTTCGCGTGCCTTGCTTCTAGGCCTTGAAGGCGTTCTGCGTCCTGCTTCCTCTGCTCCTCCTCCAGCTTCCTCTTCTTCTCCTCCTCCATCTTCTTTCTTGCACGTGACCTTTAGTCGTCATTCCAGTCTGAAAAGCCCTCATACAAGGGAATAACACCCATGCCTCGTGTTCTTCCCGGGTGTTCAGGATTTCCCAGGGCGTGCGTAAGCTCGTCGTTCTCTTTGTTGGGCGTGAACACCCCCGCTCGAGCTTCTTCTATTGCGTCAATTATCTTTTGTTCGGCTCCTTTTAGACTTGCCTTCTTTGAAACCATGCCTGTCTTCGGGTCCAACGCCCCCCATGCGCATAGAACCAAGTTCTGCACCTGGGGGGCCAGTGCCGGGTAACCAGAGTGACCCCTGCATCCTCCATCTCTTGCTCAGACTTATCCCACTTAGGCAATGCCACCGTGTAGCCACTTGGACCCAGCCTATGGAACTGCGTCTTTCTTGTGGCATTTGCCTTGTTTTTCATCGACCGTTCCTTAGATATTTCTGAATCCTTGAAGGTCACGAAATCGTCCCAATGTTCTCTTTGCTTCTCCAGTGTTCCCTTGAAATCTAGAGTCTTCCTTTCATTAGCGAGGTAGTTGGCCCATACAGTTTTCTTGTGGGTGTTGAATGCAATTGCCATCTTCTTAAGAGCAGCGGCCTTGACTTTGTCCACATCTGCTTTAGTGAAATGATCTGGTAGGGTGAAATGTTCCATCAGAGATTTCACCAGGTCTTCTTTGGCTCTGCCATCAACCCAAGTAACACCTGGACGTTTAGTCTTTGGCTCTTTCCATTCTTGAATGGAGATCGGGAGTTTGTCCTTCACAAGAACTCCGCACTGACGAGTCCACTTGTTCGCAATGTTCTTAGGCGTGAGGGGTTCACCACTAGGTTTGATGGATTCGATGTGGTACTTTATACCATCCTTCAACAATCTGCCCGGGCCTCGCTTTGTCTTGCTGTCTGTAGAAGCAGATTTGCTCGATCCGGAGGGCTGAAAGAAGAAAGATCGATTCGTTAATATATCTTCAATAAAAAAAACATGTGATGATCACCATGATGCATGCTTATATAAATATACCTCGCCGGTAGTGTTTGTTATTTGAAGATCAGCATTGTCTGTGTCATAATCATAATCATAGTTCATGACTTCATTAGCCCGGTCGTCGAGATCGAATATCTTTTCATCACCCTCTCCGGTATTGTTAAGATATTGGGAGCCGTCATCTGCTTCATTCAGATCATCTAGCCTGTGAGGGCTGCGTATGATGTCGAACAATTCCTCTTCTCTCTCTCTGCCGGTATTGTCCGCCATAGCTTTTACTTTACTAATAATACAAAAGAAATATAAAACAATTTAGTATTCAAATTACAATGCATGGATGCAATTAATCAATAAGGAAAATCTGAATCTCGAATACATCCTCTCGAATATATAATCTCGAATACATCATCGTCTTAATATATATAATCTCGAATGCATCGTCTCGAATACTATATATCGAATACATCACTGGCTAGGTACCTAATAAAGATCGAGTACTACAGAAGAATCTAGGGCGTCACTCGCGCTTCCTGGGGCGCGGGCGGTGCACACCCAAAGAGAAGGAACCATCACAGGATCATATCTCCGGTCATCTGCCCAAAGAACCCGCCAAGTAGTGGAGAACCTGACGTCGTCCATAGCAACCATGTAGCGATGGACGTGCTCATCTTCCTCCCTGACACGGCGACGCACCACCTCCGGCGGGGCCGGCTGCCTCTGCACCGAATGTGGCCCACGCGAACGCCACCAAAGAAGATCAGGGTCGACGACGGGACCCGAGGTCGGGTTCCTCACCAAGCGGCGCGCCCCTCCAGGTAGCACCTCCCAGTGCCAGCCCGGCGGAGCCCAGTCCCGGACATGGGTCCCCTGAAGCATGACGTCGTCGCGAACGGGTCGACGGCGAGGATGCGGGCCGGGCATATCGTCGAGAACAAATACTATATGCCCGCAAAAAGTAACATTTTTTAAATGATTGGATTGTGATAACTAAAATTCTAAATTTATGCAAATTCTAACAATTTGACATTAATCTAATTCATCTAACTAAAACTAATTCTAAAATTTCATGATTATATAACTAACATTTCCATAACAATTCTAATATTTATATAACTAAAAAACAGAAAAATTGCTAACATTTCTATAAATATTTCTATAACTAAAAAACAGAAAACATTTATAACATTTCTATAAAACTAACATTTCTAATATTTATATAACTAAAAACAGAATAATTTCTAACATTTCTATAACTAAAAAACAGAAAAATTTATAACAAACAAACTAATGTGTGTAGTGTGTGTGTGTGTGTGTGTGTAGTACTGTGTGTGTGTGTGTGTGTGTGGACATTGGCGGCGGTGGCGAGCTCACCGGCGAGGCGACGACAGGGCAGCGACGACGCGGCGACGGGACGGGGCGGCGATGACGGGGCGACGGGACGGGGCGGCGACGGGACAGGGCGGCGACGACGGGGCGGGGCGGGGCGCGGCGACGGGGACGATGGGGACGATGGGGACGGGGACGACCGGGGCGGCAACATCGACGGGGGCGGCGACGAGGGGCGGGGACGGTCGGGGTCAGCGACGAGGGGCGGGGGCGGCGACGATCGGGGTAGGGCGGCGCGACGGAGGGAGGAAACAGAGAGGGAAACTGAATTTTTTTCAAGTGTTGTATATAGGATGGACCTTTAGTACCTGTTGGAGCCACCAACCGGTACTAAAGGTCTGTTTTGGCCAGGCCAAGCGGCGGGAAGCGCACCCTCTTTAGTACCGGGTGGTGGCTCCAACTGGTACTAAAGGCCCTCCCTTTAGTATCGGTTGGTGCCACCACCCGGTACTAAAGGTGGTGCGCTGGCGCAGTGCGGTGCGGCAAGTTTAGTCCCACCTCGCTAGTCGAAGGGCTACCGCACTGGTTTATAAGCCCCAGTGCGGTAGCTCTCTCGAGCTCCTCTCCTAAGCAGGCCTACTGGGCCTACCAATTCATTGCTGCCACGTGGGCCTACTGGGCCTTTGCGGGCCTGCATCCTGGCCCAACAAAAGGTTGAGTTTCTAGTCGTATGCAGGCCGCTTTGGCCCAGTAGGCAGGCTTTTTTTATTTTCTTAATTTTTTTGCTTTTTATTTGTTTTATTTATTTTTGAGTTGTTTTTTGCTGTATTTAGAGTTTCTTTGTGAATATTTTTGCTTTAGGTACAAAAATTTACAAACTTTGATCTGTTAGTGCCGGTAGTTTTCAAATTTGAATAGTTTAAATTTTGAATTATTTGAAATTTGTGTGAATCACTAGTTTGTGAATAACTTAACTTTGGAAAAAGATTTTTCAGTGATTCTTTTTTCTTATGTTTAATATTAGTGTGTTTTATCATTATATTCAATTTGGTAATGCTTAGGTTATTTAAAAAATGAAATGCCTTTGTAACATTTCAGTTTTCGTCGGAAACCCTGATACTTCGAAAAAGATTGTCCATTTTGTACACGAAGTGTATCCAGTTTTTGCCGTAACCCTCTCTACTTTTTTGCACATGCTATTTGTATGAAATTATGATACCATGCCAACTTTCAACCTTTTCTGAGTTCATTTCAAATGCTTTTCAATTTCAGGGTCATTTAGCTGGAAAAAATCAGTAAATGCATGAAAAAGAATTTGTTTGCACATAAAATTTCTTCGCGTTTCAAATGCCAAAACACATAATTAACTACCCTAACTATTACAGACATTCCCTCCTGGGTGTGAAACACAGAAGAAAGTGATGATAGTGAAGCCGATCACATCCCAGATATTTGGGTGTGAAACTTTTTCTTCTCGTGTGTCCCTTTGCGCCGTAGCCAGGGAAAATCTTCATCATTTAACTGGATGCTCGGGTCAATATTCACTGTGAATGGAGCAATTTCATCAAACTTTTCATAATCTTCTGACATGTCTGTCTTGTCATCCACTCCCACGATGTTTCTTTTTCCTGAAAGAACTATGTGGCGCTTTGGCTCGTCGTATGATCCATTCGCTTCCTTATCTTTTCTTTTTCTCGGCCTGGTAGACATGTCTTTCACATAAAAAACCTGCGCCACATCATTGGCTAGGACGAATGGTTCGTCTGCATACGCAAGATTGTTGAGATCCACTGTTGTCATTCCGTACTGCGGGTCTTCCGTTACCCCGCCTCGTGTCATATTGACCCATTTGCACCGAAACAAAGGGACCTTCAAATCACCTGATCCATAGTTAAGTTCCCATATGTCCTCTATGTAACCATAATATGTTTCCTTTCCCGTGTTGGTTGTTGCATCAAAGCGGACACCACTGTTTTGGTTGGTGCTCTTCTTATCTTGGGCGATCGTGTAAAATGTATTCCCATTTATCTGGTACCCTTTGAAAGTCATTATATTCGAAGATGGTAACTGGGACAGCGAGTACAGGTCATTTTGAATATCGCCATCATTCAGGGCACGTTTCTGCAACCAACCGGCGAAAGTCCTCGTTTGTTCGCGTGTAATCCAGTCGTCAGACTTCTCCGGGTGTTTGGACTGTAGAAAATTCTTGTGTTCCTCCATATACGGAGCCACCAAGGCGGAATTCTGTAGAACTGTGTAGTGTGCTTCAGTGAGAGAATGCCCGTCCATACATATTATTTGATGCCCTCCTAGCGTGCCTTTTCCTTCCAGTCTGCCCTTATGCCGCGATTCAGGAACACCAATCGGCTTAAGGTCAGGAATAAAGTCAATACAAAACTCAATGACCTCCTCATTTTCATGGCCCTTCGAGATGCTTCCTTCTGGCCTAGCACGGTTATGAACATATTTCTTCAAGACTCCCATGAACCTTTCAAAGGGTAACATATTGTGTAGAAATACAGGACCCAAAATGTTAATCTCTTCGCAAAGGTGAACTAGGACGTGCGTCATGATGTTGAAGAAGGATGGTGGGAACACCAACTCGAAACTGACAAGACATTGCACCAAATCATTCTGTAACCTTGGTATGATTTCTGGATCGATTACCTTCTGAGAGATTGCATTGAGGAATGCACATAGCTTCACAATGGCCAATCGAACGTTTTCCGGTAGAAGCCCCCTCAATGCAACCGGAAGGAGTTGCGTCATAATCACGTGGCAGTCATGAGACTTTAGGTTCTGGAACTTTTTCTCTGCCATATTTATTATTCCCTTTATATTCGACGAGAAGCCAGACGGTACCTTCATGCTGAGCAGGCATTCGAAGAAGATTTCCTTCTCTTCTTTGGTAAGAGCGTAGCTGGCCTGACCCTGATGTATGTCGTCTTTTCCGTGCATACGTTGCTGGTCCTCCCGTGCCTCTGGTGTATCTTTTGTCTTCCCATACACGCCCAAAAAGCCAAGCAGGGTCACGCAAAGATTCTTCGTCACGTGCATCACGTCGATTGCGGAGCGGACCTCTAGGTCTTTCCAATATGGCAGGTCCCAAAATATAGATTTCTTCTTCCACATGGGTGCGCGTCCGTCAGCGTCCTTCGGAACAGGTTGTCCGCCAGGACCCTTTCCAAAGATTACCTTCAAATCCTTGACCATATCATGTACATCAGCACCAGTACGGTGGCGAGGCTTCGTCCGGTGATCCGCCTCACCT
Organism: Triticum aestivum; assembly: GCF_018294505.1. Lineage (NCBI taxonomy): Eukaryota > Viridiplantae > Streptophyta > Magnoliopsida > Poales > Poaceae > Triticum > Triticum aestivum. Next base: position 44,309,028 of record NC_057795.1, read on the forward strand.
TTGAAATGCTTGCCTTTCTTTCTTATGGGATGCCTGCTCGGAAGAAATCGACGATGTCCCAGGTACACATTCTTCTTACAACTATTCAAATATATACTGTCGGTATCATCCAAACAGTGCGTGCATCCGCGGTATCCCTTGTTTGTCTGTCCTGAAAGGTTACTGAGAGCAGGCCAATCATTGATGGTCACGAACAGCAACGCCTTTAGGTCAAATTCTTCCCCCATGTGCTCATCCCACGCACGTACACCTGTTCCATTCCACAGTTGTAAGAGTTCTTCAACTAATGGCCTTAGGTACACATCAATGTCGTTGCCGGGTTGCTTAGGGCCTTGGATGAGCACTGGCATCATAATGAACTTCCGCTTCATGCACAACCAAGGAGGAAGGTTATACAAACATAGAGTCACAGGCCACGTGCTATGGTTGCTGCTCTGCTCCCCAAAAGGATTAATGCCATCTGCGCTTAGACCAAACCATACGTTCCTTGGGTCACCTGCAAACTCCTCCCAGTACTTTCTCTCGATTTTTCTCCACTGCGAACCGTCAGCGGGTGCTCTCAACTTTCCGTCTTTCTTACGGTCTTCTGCGTGCCACCGCATCGCCTTCGCATGCTCTTTGTTTTGGAACAAACGTTTCAACCGTGGTATTATAGGAGCATACCACATCACCTTGGCAGGAATCTTCTTCCTGGGGCGCTCACCCTCGACATCACCAGGGTCATCGCGACTGATCTTATAACGCAATGCACCGCATACCGGGCAAGCATTCAAATCCTCGTACTCACCGCGGTAGAGGATGCAGTCATTAGGGCATGCATGTATCTTTTGCACCTCTAACCCTAGAGGGCAGACAACCTTCTTTGCTTCATACGTACTCTCGGGCAATTCGTTGTCCTTTGGAAGCATATTCTTTATCATTACCAGCAACTTTCCAAATCCCTTGTCAGATACACCATTCTCTGCCTTCCATTGCAGCAATTCAAGTGTGGTGCCCAACTTTTTTTGTCAGCTTCGCAATTCGGGTACAACAATTTCTTGTGATCCTCTAACATGCGCTGCAACTTCGTCCTCTCCAGATCACTTGCGCAGTTTCTCTTTGCATCGGCAATGGCCCGACCTAGATCATCAGCGGGCTCATCTGATGCCTCTTCTTCAGCTTCTTTCTGCATTGCCGGCTCAGCTTCTTCCCCCATTGTTGTATCATCGTATTCAGGGAACCCATGGCCAGGATAGCCGTCGTCGTCCTCTTCTTCTTCATTGTCTTCCATCATAACCCCTATTTCTCCGTGCTTGGTCCAAACATTATAGTGGGGCATGAAACCGGACTCAAATAGGTGGACGTGAATGGTTCTTGACGTAGAGTAACTGTGACCATTCTTACAGCCAGCACATGGACAAGGCATAAAACCATCCGCCCGCTTGTTTGCCTCAGCGGCAAGCAGAAAAGTATGCACGCCATTAATGAACTCGGGAGAGCATCTGTCATCATACATCCATTGTCGGCTCATCTTCATTACACAACACCGAATAGACCAAATTAATACAAGTTCATACATAAAGTTCATACATAAAGTTCATATACAACACTTAATTAAATGCAACATACAAATAACTCTCTAGCTAAAGAATTTAAATGCAACAACAAATGCGATGAAGATCGCAATTAAGGTAACAATTGATCCAACAACATAATGATACCAAGCCACACTATCAATGGCATATTTTCTAATCTTTCTAATCTTCAACCTCATTTTCTCCATCTTGATCTTGTGATCATCGACGACATCGGCAACATGCAACTCCAATTCCATCTTCTCCCCCTCAATTCTTTTCAATTTTTCTTTCAAATACTCGTTTTCTCTTTCAACTAAATTTAACCTCTCGACAATAGGGTCGGTTGGAATTTTCGGTTCACATACCTCCTAGATAAAAATATCTATGTCAACTTGATGGGCATAATTTGTCATAAACACGAAATGCAACAACTAGTTTTAAAAGAGAATATACCACATCCGAATCATAACAAGGACGAGGGCCGACGGGGACGGATATCAAAACCATGGCACTATGTATAACAAACAACGTACGGGTAAGATAATTATACGAGTAAGTATATATCCAAATCACACAAACATCAGTTTGGTAATGTAAAACATTCATGAACAAGAGCCTCACCAGAAGGTGTTGCCGGCGACGGGACGGTGTGGGCGATCGACGGTGGTTACGACGGAGATTTAGAAGGCACTAAGTAAACCACACCTACATATGCAAAATAAGTGTTATTTTTGTGATCAAATTGCATATAAATAAATACTAGCAAATATAATTATTCCTCCCAAATTAATCACTATACAAAGCATTGCAAGAGCTAATCTAGCAATGAGAGTTGAAAGGACAAAGTTGCTAACCTTTGTGATCATTTGAATGGATGGGGAGCCTTCAAATCTTGACAAATTTTGGGCAAAATTTGTGAGGAGCTCGAGGAGAGAGGGGGAAGAACAGAGGAAGTGGGGGGAAATGGGAAGAACATAGTGGCTCGGGGGGGGGGGACGAAGGGTTTATGTACGTCGCCTTTAGTACCAGTTCGTGCCACGAACCGGTACTAAAGGTGCTGGAGGGGCCCCAGACTGACAACACCCTGCCACCACCCTCTTTAGTACCGGTTCGTGCCACGAACTGGTACAATAGGTTCACCACGAACCGGTACTAATGAGAACGGCCGGCTAGACGTTGGAACCGACACTATTGGACACATTAGTGCCGTCTCAAAACCAAACCGGCACTAATGTGTCTCATATTAGGTCCTTTTTCTACTAGTGGTGATAGCAGCCTCGCGAAGATAGGAGTTAACCTGGTCAGCTGTTCCTATGGGAAATGGAGGCCCATAATGTTGATGATCCACAAACCGCTTCCGCCATCAACCACCAGAAACCATTTGTTGTACTCATAGGCCAGAATGGTCTTGTACTACATATTTTGTATTTTGCTTGGAATTTCTGTATCAAATTGGTGCCTCATCAGCTAACAGTAATCCTAGGGCTGGTGAGCACAAGGGCCATTTTCTGGGAAACAATGCCCGGAAAACCGGTCGTGACAAACTTGGTATCAGAGCCAGGCTAATGGCTAATCCTATCTTAGCCAGGTCGAAAAACCTAGGTTGACCAACCCACCAGACCTTAACCTAACCCCAGCCAAGGCTTCTCGTGCAAGATAGCCACACAATGACCCCGACACTTTTGGTAGTCGGTGCCCAACCTATCAGCCTAGCCCGTCGATCACGCGCCAGTGAACGACCCCTAAATTGTCCCATTCGCAAGCGTGCGAAGGAAGACTCCGTCCCCTTTTTCTATAAAAAGGACACGCTAGCCTCAACACAACACAACACAAACTCCTTCCTCAAATCGAGCTATAATGCCTGGCCCCGTCGTACACAATGAAACCACGGCAAACAACCTTGGGGGTTTTGTGACCGTGCTAGCAAACCTCACCCGCCGTGCCTTAGCATTAGAAGAGCCCCCAGAATATGTGGTGTACCAAGGACCCATGAGCGGTGAAATCCGTCAATTCTGGGCCACCGTGCACATTTATGGTAGGGGTCTATCTCCAGAACGCCCCTACAGGTTCACTGGAAGGACAACTTCCTTTGAGCCACAAGCCATCCAACTAGCCGCGCGAGAGGCTATAGTTCAACTCCGACACTTGTCGCCCAGAGTTAACTGTCGCTCGTTCTACTACTACCCCAGCCGTGACGGGTATGGTAGGCCATCCCAGGTTGCCAACGGAGATCATGAGACAGATCCTGCATTGTTGCATCCAGTTCTCTATGTAAGTACGCTAGAGGATCTGCTTGATCAAATCACTCTTGATCTGATCGCAGCTTGTGGAGAGCTGATACGTCGAGCCCCGGCGAGAAGAGAAGATGAGCCCAACACCGACAACCCAGTCGTGCTGTTCGAACAACCGATCGAGTCTTTGAGGCCTGCCCCAGTCATCGACCAAAACGCCTTGATGTCCCCAGAAGTGCTTCGTCTCCTTTTGGGAACACGCTCCAACGAGATTGTGGCCAACAATCCCCGGGATGGTCATCATCGCTACCCCGACCCTGCAGCCCCTCCACCCCCTCCAGCTAATCCCGACGGTGAGACCCGTGGAGAAGCCTCGACGTCTGCAAGGCACGCCTGCTTAGATATTAACGAGGTAGACTAGAGTCGCTCGAGTAGTACCGAGTCTTAGCATGTCCACGCCCTGTAATTATGTGATCCTTTATCACCATTAAATGCTATTTGCTTGTGCATCCCTATTTTAGTAATAGCCATGCATGAGTATGTTGATGTGCGATTGCATTTTTAATCTCGGGCGTAGCTACCAAAAACCAACCTCGGCGACACAAAGTTTGTGCTATGAGTAAACTTTTTGATTTCAACCAACAGGAAAGTTATTTTTGAAAGCAACACTTAACAAATCTCGAGGGCGAGATTTTTCTTAAGGGGGGTAGTGTTGTAACACCCCAAAAATTTTAACCTTGTTTTATTAATTAAAATTTTGCCAGGAAACTTAAACTTTTATTTTCTGGGTTTCCTTTTGATTTCAGAACCTTTTTTCTTTATTATTATGGAGTTTTTACCCAAAGTGAAAACTTTTCAATCATTATTGGACTTATTTATCCTCTCAAATAAGACAATTCTTTAATCAGTGGGATTATTTGCATAATTATTTTTCCCTGAGCCTTATTTCTTTAAAAATGATTTTTATAAGTTTCAGGGCCTCTTTTGCACTACAACCCTTTGATAAATTTATTTAAAAATCCCACCAAAATTTGGGGGTGACACATGATGTCCCTAAATCACTTTTATGCAAAAATATTCCTTAGTCATTTGGAGATTTTGAGTTTACCACAAGTTTTTAAATCTGGTCACATTTCACTTTTGCAATACAACCTATTTATATATTTATTTAAAACTTCCACCAAAATTATGGGATGTCAATAGGAGTATATTACTCAACTTTATGCAAAAACCCAGTGATGTTCTTTGAAAAATTTGAGTAAATCAACCTCATTTTCATTCTGGCCCAGTTGTGTGTTTTCTACTGCATCCCTAATTATTTGTGCTCTAGTGACCATGAGCTTTCTCCTGCTTGTAGTACACCTTACCAAACCCTTAAGTCTAGGAGGTTGGACTCATTGGAGCATTTTTGGTACATGATATTATGCCCTTTTCTTTCTGTCCAGAACTGCAGTTTTGCAAAACTTACACTAACAAGTTTCTAGATTTGGCCAACTAACCTTGCCATCCTCACCTGCGTCTAAAAAGACCCTGATCTGAAGATCTTGGCCCCTCCAAGAGTTTCCTAGATGCTCTTGGCATTCTGTCAAACACCTTGAGTGCATGGACAGTTTTGGCATGATTTTAGTTTTGCACTGTGATCTTGCCCCTCTGGACATACTGGCATGTCCACTAAGCCTCTAGACTACCCTAACCTAATCCTGTTAAACCCCAGCTCCACCCTAGCCTCCTAGCAAGCCCAGGCTTTTCGTCGAACACCTGGTGGGCGTGCTCTGGGCGCGGCCAGAGCGCGCGTTTTGCACGTGCGTGCGCCCGAGCCGCCGCATCCCACGGCCGCCTCCCCGCACCTGTTCTGGTCCCCTCCCGCTTCCAGCCGACGCACCCGACCCCTCCCTCACCGCAGAGCCGCCCCTGGCGCCCTACATCGCCGCCGTCAGGTCGGCCATGGTGGCTAGCGGCCGGCCACAGTGGGCTCCTGCCCCGGACGGCACCGCCCGAGCCACCCGCGCGCGCCAGCTGCCCCTGGAACAGCGCGATCCTATCCGCAAGCCCGTCCGCTAGCTTGCGTCGCCGCCACGTCGCCCTGCAGCACAGAATGGTGGTTCACCGTCATTCTTATCTCCGGCCGCCTCGGGACCGACCTAACCACGCTATAAAAGGAACCCCGAGCACGTTCGAACCTCAGGCAACCTCCTATCACCCCACCTAGCACCCCCGTAGCAGTCAATCGACCAGGGAAGGTCTTCTTCCCCATCTCCGGCTAGTGCAGCCGCCGCCGCCTTCCGGTCCCGCTCGTCGCAAATCAAGTCTCCCCCATCATTCCAGCGCCACCAATCGACTCCCCATGACCCTACGGAGCCGCCCAACACCTCAAACCCGCTCGGGAACCACCGCAGCCCAGAACCCCAAACTCACCCAAAGCTGCCGGCCGCCGCGAAGCTCACCGCCGGTGACTCCCTTCGCCCCCACCACCCTAGTGACCACCGGGAGGACTGCCCCAGGCTAGCGGATCCATCCCTACCCTCGGGAGCCCGCGAGGAGCCACCAATCACCGGCGACGATCGCCGGAGCCCCGCCTCCGCGCGGCCAGAGGAGGAAGGAGGCGGGGGATGACTGGTCAAACCTGACCAATGGGCCCCCTGGACCCACTATCAGTGACCCACGCCGGTCCACGTGGTTTATGTGGAAGCGTAAGAGCAAAGCACGCCTTCGACGTGTTCAGTTTTCGAAACGTTTTCTTTTCTTTTCTGTTTTATTTTAAAAACAGAGTTTCACCAAAACTTTGACTAGCTATATCTTTTAAAATAAAACTCCAAATAAGTTGATTCTTTTTCCTACCTCTCTCAAATTTAGTCTAGTTTATTTTAAGATTTATTTAAAAAAAATTCAGACAACTTTTTTGCACTATTTTGAAACTATGTGTTAATTTGTATATTTTCAAAAACAGGATTTTGAAGAAGAAGTCAACTTTCAAAAGGCACACGCCACTTGCATACTCTTGAAGGCAAGCATTCTGAACCCTGGCATAATATTGTGTGTGTTATTTGACACGATTATAACACCACCTTAATACATAGAACTTGTTATTTTATGTGGTGATACGATCATTTGCATGAATGCAAATTGGAGATTTCCTTGCTGTTGGAAATGGTCATGCTTGTGACAGTAATCATCCTCGTATGCTTTCCGTGCCTGCCGTAAGGAAGCCGGGAAAGTCTCTGTCTTGGGTAGACCTGAGCTTGTCCCTAGTTCCTCGTCGAGACGAGTGTGTCCGGTATGGCATGATGGGGTATGATGAGTGGTGATTCTGTCTGTTGGATGAAATATATTCGTTATGCTAATCATGCAGGGCATACTTAAACCTCCTGAGTCGACCATAGATCAAGTCTTGTTCCAGTAACCCCCAGACTTGTTTCGTACTACCACTTGTCCCTACAACAAGTAGGGTACGGTTCAGTAAGTTGTCAACCCCTTTCTAGCACACACCGTACAGAGAGACCATGGTGGAAGATACCGACTGCAGCCGGTAGGCAGGCCACCTGGTCCGGGGGCATGGGTGTTTCGGTTGTAGCCGAGGGGGTAGCTCCCCCAGTTTGCGCGCGGTATAAATTTTGTGATCCCATGCTAATCGAGGTTGTAGCCTCCCCACTTAGAGTTTTGCTTGACTAGTGTCATGGGTGATTCCAGACACCGGTAAGTCAGGCTGGTGTGTGCAGTCAGGTGTGTTTTCAATTAAAAGACCATAGACGGAATTAGTCCCGATGGACTAAAGGAATCTGTTACTCGTGGGTAAAGAGTACACCCTCTGCGGAGATTAAATCTATTTGAATAGCCGTGTCCATGGTTAAGGACTACAGTCTGGGATGGGTCAAGTGTCGGTCTTAGTGTCAGTCTTCGGAGGAGAAACTACTAAACCAGAACATGGATCATGACCTGTGACTTATGATGATTGTGATTATTATTGTTATGTACTAACACTTTATATTATTGGATTTATTGAGTACCCTGGGAAGGTTCTACCTCCTGGATATTCACTATGATTATTTTTCTTACAAGCCCTTTATGTGGTGTCGCTCAGACGCCCGACTGTGGCATGCTTGTTATTTACTTTATAAGCCCTTTATGTGGTGTTGCTCAGACGCCCGACTGTGGCATGCTTGTTATTTACTTTATAAGCCCTTTAAATAACCTGCTTGCATGCATCCGGGATTTTTTTATGACTGACATTGTGATCATAGTATATTTCAGAGCATGATTATCGTTTGTTATATTATACCCGTGTTCATAATGTTTGCGAGTACATTCAAAGTACTCATTGGCTTGTCCCTGGTTATTGTCTTGGCCAGATTTCTTGCATGGAGAGGGGCGTTGCGATGATAGCCCCGGAACCTAAGCAACGGTGATAGCAGTCTCGCAAAGATAGGAGTTAACTTGGTCAGCTGTTCTTGTGGGAAATGGAGTCCCGTAACGCTGATGATCCACAAACCACTTCTGCCATCAACCACCAGAAATCATTTGTTGTACTCATAGGCCAGAATGGTCTTGTACTACATATTTTGTATTTTGCTTGGAATTTCTTTATCAAGTTGGTGCCTCATCAGCTAACAGTAATCCTGGGGCTGGTGAGCACAAGGGCCATTTTCTGGGAAACAATACCCGGAAAACCGGTCGTGACATACAAGTGATTGCACGCGGCTCCTGGAAGCCCCCAGCCCCTTCGTCCTGATGATGGTCTTCATTCCTCCTCGGTTGTGGTGGTAGAGGAGGGAGGCCTGTGTTGCCTTGTGGGCGATCCTCGCGAGGCTGATCCCTCCAACGTCCCTCGCGAGGCTGGTCTTGCCAGCGGTCCTCGTGAGGTCGGTCAAGCCACCCCTGGCGAGGGCCGCGGTCTTCCCATCGTCCTCCACCTCTTCCTCCTCCTCGGCCATAGCTTTGGTCGTTGCGCTCGGAGCATCAGCCGGCACGCACATCCCACACAACCCTGAGCTCTTGGCATTCGTTGGTGTAGTGGGTGTGGAGGTCATGGTAGACGCAGTACCGGCTACCCTTGGATGACTCAGGCTGATCCCTGCCTCGCTTGGTGTCCGGCTCTGCTGCCAGCACAACAGCCCCCTTGCGCTTCACGTCCTTGACCTTGGGCTTCTTCTCTTTGGGATCGGCAGCCGGAAGCTTGAGGAGGGAGAGACACCCTTCCTCAGCCCTGGCGCACTTGGTCGCCAAATTGAACAGCTCCAGGGATGTGCACAGGTCTTCATGGATTGCTAGCTCCTCTTTCATCTTGATGTCACGCACGCCGTTGGAGAAAGCCGAGATGATGGCCTCCTCAGTCACCCTGGGGATCTTGAGGCGAGCGTTGTTGAAGCACTGGATGAACTTTTGCAGGGTCTCTCCTGGCTGCTGCTTGATGTGGCATAGGTTGCTCATGGCCGGGGGCCGGTCGCGAGTGTCTTGGAAGTTGGCGATGAAGTGAGTGCGCGTCTCGTCCCAGGAGGAAATCGTTCCAGGAGCCAGGTGCGGGAACCATCCTTGAGTACCATGGGAAACCAGTTCGCCATGACCTTCTCGTCCCCGTTGGCGGCCTCGATGCCCAGCTCGTAGAGCTGGAGGAACTCCGCAGGGTCAGCCGTGCCATCGTAGCGCGGGGGCAGATCTGGCTTGAACTTGCCCGGCCAGGCCACGCCGCGCAGCTCGGCGGTGAAGCCACGGCAGCCTGCAGTGGCCACGGGAGGCCTTTGGTGATGAAGAGCTTGATCTTGGAGGTCTCTGCGTGCTGCTGCCAGGAGCAACGCGGGGTCTTGGCATGCTGGAGCAGGAGCGCAGTCATATCGTGCAGGTGCGGGGAGCACGCGGGCAGCTTCTTGGGGATGAGGGATCTCTTGGCAGCTCTTCTCTTGCTGCGCTGGCGCCGGATGGAGCGGGTCTCGTCCAGGGGCCACGCGCCTTGGGGCTAGGGCGCCTTCTTGAGGGGGAGGCGGCCGAGGCGCCCCCGGAGCTTCATTGCCCGTGCAGGGCGGGGCGCGGTGCAGCGAGATGGATGGTGCAGGGAAGCCCCCAGCGGTTCTGACGACCTCGGTGATGCGGGCGAGCCACTCGTCGTAGAGGTCGTCGACGGGACAGTAGTGCAGGAGCTCCCGCGCTAGGAGCAGCATGGCGTGCGCGTCCGCAGGAGCACGATGGGCGTGGGACGATGAATCGGCTGGGGTCAGCGACGGGGTGGCGGTGCGGCCTCCTCGCCGCACCAAAGGATGCAGGGACGATGCCTACTGCTCGTTCCCCGCCGGGCCGGTAGCGGCGTTGACGGCAGGCGATGGGGAACGGCGGGGGCATCCGCCGACAGGAGCCGTCTGGGCGACGCGGGTGGCGAGAGCAGCCCGGCGCTCGGCGCGGGCTTGACGAGCGTCCGACATGAATGCGACGGATGGCGAAACACAAGGCGGCGGAAGGCGGATTCCGGCGCACCCCTATTTGGCGCGCCAAATGTCGGATTTCGGGTGCCGGCAGACCCTTAAGGTTCGAACTCTGGGGTGCGCGCGGAGATCACACCTCCTACCTACTCACGTCTCATCGCCTCGCAAAGGATCTAAACTACCCGAAGAACAACACAAGGGACACGAGGTTTATACTAGTTCGGGCCACCATTGTGGTGTAATACCCTACTCTAGTTTGTGGTGTGGTGGATTGCCTTAGAGGCTGATGATGAACAATACAAAGGAAGAACTGCCTCGCGAGGGGAGGAGTTCTTGTGGAGGTGATGCCTCTTGGGAAGAATTGAATCCGGATCCCTTTCTACTGTGGTGGTTAGCCCTATTTATAGAGCAAGGCCCTGGTCCTCTTCCCAAATATTGAGCGGGAAGGGCGCCAACAATTGACCATTTTAAAGGGAAACATCTAGTACACTTATCCTGACTAAAGTTGGTCCTCGCCTGCCAAAGGCTCTGATGATGACGCCGGCTTGGGCTCCACGATGACCTCCATCTTGCCGTTCTACTGGTCTTGGTCTTGTTGCACCGAAATGGTTGCCTTTGCTTAATACCCTTGCCTGCGTTTGCCCGCTTTGCACCAAAGAGGAAACAAGGACTCTGCGCAGGCCGGCGCCCGCCTGACGCCTGCCTAGCTTCGGTCGTCATGGCTTGCGTCACGGGCACCTCATGAGGTACCCTGCCTTGAACTCTCCGCCTCCTCGCGAGCCAGCCTGACGAGGTTGTGCCTGAGGAAGCTTCCTGTCGTCCGTCCCACGAGGCTTGGCCCCTCGCGAGGGTCTTGAGCTTGTGTCGATGAAGATGGGCCATACTGGGCCACTCCTTGAGCCACGCTGTAGGCCGCAGGCAGGCAAGTCTGGGTACCCCCGTTCCCAGAACGCCATCAAGGTGTTTCGCCAATATCATCTAAATTCAAAATTTGATGGCTTCAATCTCTTGGGTGGGTGTTTTTTTAAGGAAGGTGTGGTCTGGTCTTCCAAAGCTATCAAATTTGGATACATATTGTCTTTAGTGAATGGCACTAAAATTAGGCTATGAGAAAATTGTTAGTTTGGCTTCTCCCAGAGGCTTTGAGAACATGGTAGAACTATCAGTCAAGTCTAGAATGGAGAGACCTTGAAACTTGTTTTCAGGGAATCTTTCTCTTCGTCATTGATAAACATTTGGTTTTACCTTGAAGCCATTGCCAAAAGCATCACCTATAATGGAGATACTAACTCGTTGGTGCAGCAATAAAATGTATGAGGAACCTACTTCACTAGTTCATTATATGCAATCATCAATTATAGAGGTGTGTTCCCTGTTTTCATCCCTCTCTTTGGAAGATTGTGGTTGCTTGTCGCCCTGCCATCTGGCTTAGCACCCTACCAAATGTTCCTTTTTCATTTTTTTTGTATTTGTGCTGTAAACGCTTGTTGTCTTGTCCCTGCGGTAAGATTACTTAGAGGTCGTTCTCATTTCTCTTTCATTTTTACAAGTACTGTAGGTGCTTTTGAGCTCTCCTAGAGTCTGGTTTTAATTCGGACACTTGTACTAGTCTTGGTGTATCAAGCTTCTTTCGCACTAATGTAGTCGGAGAAGTCCCTGATAAATCACGAGTGAACATGGTGGCACGCGAGGTCTATATCTCACCGTTCATTCTGTCATGATCCGTGATGTATTCATACTAGGCGTCAGGTATATTCATTTCTTAGGGTGAAGTACTTCAACATGGACAACGTATTCCCAGAGTCAATTAGTGACCATGGCCCACAAATATGATGAGAGGAGCTATTCTCTCATTTATTAAGAACAAATGTCTATACTAGTAGAAAAAGGGTCAAACGTGAAGCACATTAGTGCCGGTTTGTATTTGAGCCGGCACAAATTTATACATTAGTGCCGGTTCCAACGGCTAGCTGGGCCGCTCTCATTAGTACCGGTCCGTGGCTAACCTTTAGCACCGGTTCGTGCCACGAACCGGTACTAATGAGAGTGGTGGCAGGATGTTGTCAGTCTCGGCCCCTCCAGCACCTTTAGTACGGGTTCTTGGCACGAACCGGTACTAAAGGTCGTCCTACATAAACCCTTCATCCACCCGAGCTCACTCTGTTCTTCCCCTTTCCCCTCTCCTCTCTGTTCTTCCCCTCTTCCTCTCGAGCTCATCACACATTTTGCCCAAAATTTGTCAAGATTTGAAGGCCCCCATCCATTCAAATGATCACAAAGGTTAGCAACTTTGTCCTTTCATCTCTCATTGCTAGATTACCTCTTGCAATGCTTTATATAGTTATTAATTTGTGAGTTTAGTAATTTGGGAGGAAATATATATATGTGCTAGTATTTGATTTATATGCAATTTGAGGTTAAAATAACACTTAGTTTGCATATGTAGGTGTGGTTTACTTAGTGCCTTCTAAATCTCCGTCGTAACCACCGTCGATCGCCCGCACCGTCCCGTCGCCGGCACCACCTTGTGGTGAGCCTCTTGTTCATGAAATTTTATATAAAAAATTGATGTTTGTGTGATTTGGATATATAGTTACTCGTATAATAATTATCTTACCCGTACGTTATTTGTTATACATAGTGCCATGGTTTTGATATCCGTCCCCGTCGGCCCTCGTCCTTGTTATGATTCGGATGTGGTATATTCTCTTTTAAAACTATTTGTTGCATTTCGTGTTTATGACAAATTATGCCCATCAAGTTGACATAGATATTTTTATCTAGGAGGTATGTGAACCGGAAATTCCAACCGACCCTATTGTCGAGAGGTTAAATTTAGTTGAAAGAGAAAACGAGTACTTGAAAGAAAAATTGAAAAGAATTGAGGGGGAGAAGATGGAATTGGAGTTGCATGTTGCCGATGTCGTCGATGATCACAAGATCAAGAAGGAGAAAATGCGCTTGAAGATTAGAAAGATTAGAAAATATGCCATCGATAGTGAGGCTTGGTATCATTATGCTGTTGGATCAATTGTTACCTTAGTTGCGATCTTGATCGCATTTGTTGTTGCATTTAAATGCTTTAGCTAGAGAGTTATTTGTTTGTTGCATTTAAGTGTTGTATGAACTTTATGTATGAACTTGTATTAATTTGGTCTATTCGGTGTTGTGTAATGAAGATGAGCCGGCAATGGATGTACGATGACCGATGCTCTCCCCAGTTCGTTGAGGGCGTGCATACTTTTCTGCTTGCGGCTGAGGCAAACAAGCGGGCGGATGGTTTTATGCCTTGTCCATGTGCTGGCTGTAAGAATGGTCGCAATTACTCTACGTCAAGAACCATTCACGTCCACCTGTTTGAGTCCGGTTTCATGCCCCACTATAATGTTTGGACCAAGCACGGAGAAAGAGGGGTTATGATGGAAGACAATGAAGAAGAAGAGGACGACGACAGCTATCCTGGCCATGGGTTCCCTGAATACGATGATACAACAATGGGGGAAGAAGCTGAGCCGGTAATGCGGGAAGAAGCTGAGCCGGCAATGCGGGAAGAAGCTGAAGAAGAGGCATCAGATGAGCCCGTTGATGATCTAGGTCGGGCCATTGCCGATGCAAAGAGAAACTGCGCAAGTGATTTGGAGAAGAAGAAGTTGCAGCGCATGTTAGAGGATCACAAAAAATTGTTGTACCCGAATTGCGTAGGTGACAAGAAAAAGCTGGGCACCACACTGGAATTGCTGCAATGGAAGGCAGAGAATGGTGTATCTGACAAGGGATTTGGAAAGTTGCTGGTAATGATAAAGGATATGCTTCCAAAGGACAACGAATTGCCCGAGAGTACGTACGAAGCAAAGAAGGCTGTCTGCCCTCTAGGGTTAGAGGTGCAGAAGATACATGCATGCCCTAATGATTGCATCCTCTACCGCGGTGAGTACGAGGATTTGAACGCTTGCCCGGTATGTGGTGCATTGCGCTATAAGATCAGCCGCGATGAGCATGGTGATGTCGAGGGCGAGCGCCCCAGGAAGAAGATTCCTGCCAAGGTGATGTGGTATTCTCCTATAATACCACGGTTGAAACGTTTGTTCCAAAACAAAGAGCATGCCAAGGCGATGCGATGGCACAGAGAAGACCGTAAGAAAGACGGAAAGTTGAGAGTACCCGCTGACGGGTCGCAGTGGAGAAAAATCGAAAGAAAGTACGGGAAGGAGTTTGCAGATGACGCAAGGAGCGTATGGTTTGGTCTAAGCGCAGATGGCATTAATCCTTTTGGGGAGCAGAGCAGCAACCATAGCACCTGGCCTGTGACTCTATGTTTGTATAACCTTCCTCCTTGGTTGTGCATGAAGCGGAAGTTCATTATGATGCCAGTGCTCATCCAAGGCCCTAAACAACCCGGCAACGACATTGATGTGTACCTAAGGCCATTAGTTGAAGAACTCTTACAACTGTGGAATGGAACAGGTGTACGTGCATGGGATGAGCACAAACAGGAAGAATTTGACCTAAAGGCATTGCTGTTCGTGACCATCAATGATTGGCCTGCTCTCAGTAACCTTTCAGGACAGACAAACAAGGGATACCACGGATGCACGCACTGTTTGGATGATACCGACAGTATATATTTGAATAGTTGTAAGAAGAATGTGTACCTGGGACATCGTCGATTTCTTCCGAGCAGGCATCCCGTAAGAAAGAAAGGCAAGCATTTCAAAGGTGAGGCGGATCACCGGACGAAGCCTCGCCACCGTACTGGTGCTGATGTACATGATATGGTCAAGGATTTGAAGGTGATATTTGGAAAGGGTCCTGGCGGACAACCTGTTCCAAAGGACGCTGACGGACGCGCACCCATGTGGAAGAAGAAATCTATATTTTGGGACCTGCCATATTGGAAAGACCTAGAGGTCCGCTCCGCAATCGACGTGATGCACGTGACGAAGAATCTTTGCGTGACCCTGCTTGGCTTCTTGGGCGTGTATGGGAAGACAAAAGATACACCTGAGGCACGGGAGGACCAGCAACGTATGCACGGAGAAGACGGCATACATCAGGGTCATGCAAGCTACGCTCTTACCAAAGAAGAGAAGGAAATCTTCTTTGAATGCCTGCTCAGTATTAAGGTACCGTCTGGCTTCTCGTCGAATATAAAGGGAATAATAAACATGGCAGAGAAAAAGTTCCAGAACCTAAAGTCTCATGACTGCCACGTGATTATGACGCAACTGCTTCCGGTTGCATTGAGGGGGCTTCTACCGGAAAACGTTCGATTAGCCATTGTGAAGCTATGTGCATTTCTCAATGCAATCTCTCAGAAGGTAATCGATCCAGAAATCATACCAAGGTTACAGAATGATTTGGTGCAATGTCTTGTCAGTTTCGAGTTGGTGTTCCCACCATCCTTCTTCAACATCATGACACACGTCCTAGTTCACCTGTGCGAAGAGATTAACGTTTTGGGTCCTGTATTTCTACACAATATGTTCCCCTTTGAGAGGTTCATGGGAGTCTTAAAGAAATATGTTCATAACCGTGCTAGGCCAGAAGGAAGCATC
This sequence comes from Triticum aestivum, assembly GCF_018294505.1. Taxonomy (NCBI): domain Eukaryota; kingdom Viridiplantae; phylum Streptophyta; class Magnoliopsida; order Poales; family Poaceae; genus Triticum; species Triticum aestivum. The sequence continues at coordinate 44,324,777 of NC_057795.1, forward strand.
TCCAAGGGCCATCAAAATGAGGAGGTCATTGAGTTTTGTATTGACTTTATTCCTGACCTTAAGCCGATTGGTGTTCCTGAATCGCGGCATAAGGGCAGACTGGATGGAAAAGGCACGCTAGGAGGGGAACAAATAATATGTATGGACGGACATTCTCTCACTGAAGCACACTACACAGTTCTACAGAATTCCGCCTTGGTGGCTCCGTATATGGATGAACACAAGAATTTGCTACGCTCCAAACACCCGGAGCGGTCTGATGACTGGATTACACGTGAACAAACCAGGAGTTTCGCCAGCTGGTTGCAGACACGTACCATGCATGACACCTCTATTGAAGATGACCTGTACTTGCTGTCCCAGTTACCATCTTCGAATATAATGACTTTCAAAGGGTACGAGATAAATGGTAATACATTTTACACGATCGCCCAAGATAAGAAGAGCACCAACCAAAACAGTGGTGTCCGCTTTGATGCAGAAACCAAGACGGGAAAGGAAACATATTATGGTTATATACAGGACATATGGGAACTTGACTATCGACGTGGTTTAAAGGTCCCTTTGTTTCGGTGCAAATGGGTCAATATGACACGAGGCGGGGTAACGGAAGACCCGCAGTACGGAATGACAACAGTGGATCTCAACAATCTTGCGTATGCAGACGAACCATTCGTCCTAGCCAATGATGTGGCACAGGTTTTCTATGTGAAGGACATGTCTACCAAGCCAAGAAAAAGAAAAGATAAGGAAGCGAATGCATCGTACGATGAGCCAAAGCGGCACATAGTTCTTTCTGGGAAGAGAAACATCGTGGGAGTGGATGACAAGACAGACAAGTCAGAAGATTATGAAAAGTTTGATGAAATTGCTCCATTCACAGTGAATATTGACCCGAGCATCCCGTTAAATGATGAAGATTTTCCATGGTTACGGCGCAAAGGGACACACGCGAAGAAAAAGTTTCACACCCAAAGATCTGGGATGTGATCGGCTTCACTAGCTATCATCACTTTCTTCTGTGTTTCGCACCGAGAGGGGAATCTCTGTAATAGTTAGGGTAGTTATGTGTTTTGGCATTTGAAACGCGAAGAAATTTTATGTGCAAACAAATTCTTTCATGCCTTTACTGATTTTTAAAGTTAAGTTATTCACAAACTAGTGATTCACACTAATTTCAAATAATTCAAAATTTAAACTATTCAAATTTGAAAACTACGGGCACTAACAGAAAGTTTGTAATTTTTTGTACCTAAAACAAAAATGTTCACAAAGAAACTCTAAATACACAAAAAAACAACACAAAAATAAATAAAGCAAAAAAATAATAAAAAAAGCCCTAACAGAAAGTTTGTAATTTTTTGTACCTAAAACAAAAATGTTCACAAAGAAACTCTAAATACACAAAAAAACAACACAAAAATAAATAAAGCAAAAATAAAATAAAAAAGCCCGCCTACTAGGCCAGAGCGGCCTGCATACGACTAGAAACCCAACCTGTCGTTGGGCCAGGATGCAGGCCCGCAAAGGCCAAGTGGGCCCACAGGGCTGCAAAGAACACGTAGGCCCAGTAAGCCTGCTTTGGAGAGGAGCTCGAGAGAGCGACCGCACGGGGGTTTATAAACCAGTGCGGTCGCCCCTCGGCTAGCGAGGTGGGACTAAACTTGCCGCACCGCACCTGCGCCAGCGCACCCCCTTTAGTACCGGGTCGTGGCACAAACCGGTACTAAAGGGGGGGCCTTTAGTACCGGTTTGTGCCACCACCCGGTACTAAAGGGGGTCGCTTCCCGCCGCTTGGCCTGGCCAAAACAGACCTTTAGTACCGGTTGGTGGCTCCAACCGGTACTAAAGGTCCATCCTATATATACAACACTTAAAAAATTTCAGTTTCCCTCTGTTTCTTCCCTCTGTTTCCTCTCCATCTCCGTCGCGCCGCCCTGCCCCGATCGACACCGTCCCCGTCGACGTCGCCGCCCCCGCCCCTCGTCGCCGACCCCGGCCGTCCCCGCCCCTCGTCGCCGCCGCCGTCGTCTCCGTCGCCGCCCCGGGCCCGCCCCCGTCCCCGTCGCCGCCCCCGTCCCCGTCGCCGCCCTCGTCTCCGTCGCCGCCCCCCGTCCCCGTCCCCGTCCATCGCCTCGCCGTCGCCGTCGCCCCGCTGTGAGCTCTCCCCCTCTAACCTCTCTCCCTCGCCCCCGGCGGCCACCATGGGCGCCGCCCCTCCCGGCCCCGAGCACACACACACACACAAGCGCATGAATTAGTATATAATTTAGATTATTTAGATTATTATTGTTTTAGTTATCAAAACACACACACACACAAGCATGAATTAGTATATAATTTAGATTATTTAGATTATTGTTGTTTTAGTTATCAAAATTTTTATATGGAACACACACACACACACATATGTATGAATTAATGCATGTATATATTAGTATATACGTATTTTGTATGTTTAATTAGTTTAGATTATTTAGATTATTATTGTTTTAGTTATCAAAAATTTTATATGGAAATTAGTGTTTAATTAGTATGGAATTTTTTATGTTTAATTAGTATATAATTTAGATTATTATTATTAGTATATAATTAGTGTTTAATTAGTATGGAAATTTTTTATATAATGTTGTTTTTCAGTTTTTTAATGGATGTATAGAAGTTGTGTTTTCTGTTTTTAGTGTTAGATGCTTAATTAGTATGAAATAGTATATAGATTTTTGAAATAGTAGAAATGTTAGAAATTTTAGTTATCAAAATCCAATCATTAAAAAATATTACTTTTTGCGGGCATATAGCTAGTATTTGTTCTCGACGATGCCCGGCCCGCATCCTCGCCGTCGACCCGTCCGCGACGACGTCCAGCCGACCCATGTCCGGGACTGGGCTCCGCCGGGCTGGCACTGGGAGGTGCTGCCTGGAGGGGCGCGCCGCTTGATGAGGAACCCGGCCCCGGGTCCCGTCGTCGACCCTGATCTCGTTTGGTGGCGTTCGCGTGGGCCAGTTTCGGTGCGGAGGGACCCGGCCCCGCCGGAGGTGGTACGTCGCCGTGTCAGGGAGGAGGACGAGCACGTCCATCGCTACATGGTTGCGTTAGAGGGCGGCAGGTTCTCCAATACCTGGCAGTATCTTCGGGGATCTCACTTCAGCTATGATCCTGTGAGGGTTCCTTCTCTTTGGGTGTCCACCGCCCGCGCCGCAGGAACCGCGAGTGTCCTAGATTCTTCTGTAGTATTCGATCTTTAATTAGCTAGCCAGTGATGTACTATTCAATATTATATATTATTCGAGACGATGTATTCGAGATTATATCTATTATTCTAGACGAAGTATTCGAGATTATATCTATTATTCGAGACGATGTAATTTGAATACTAAATTGTTTTATATTTCTTTTGAATTAGTTAAATAAAAGCTATGGCAGACAATACCGACAGAGAGGGAGAACAGACCATGTTCGATATGATACGCGGGCCAGATGATGATCAGAATGAAGAAGATTATGACGGCTCCGAATTTCTAAACAACACCGGAGAGGGTGATATGATATTCGATCGCGACGACCGAATTGATGAAGTCATGAACTACGATTATGACGATGACGAAGAACATGTTGATCCTGAAACAACAAAGACCGGCGAGGTATATATATTTATATAAGCAGGTATCTGGTGATCATCACATGTTTTAAATGACTTGAAGATATATTAACGAATCGATCTTTGTTCTTTCAGCCATCCGGATCGAGCAAATCTTCAGGCAAAAGGACGAAACGAGGCCCGAACAAAAAGTTGAAGGAGGGCGTAAAGTACAATATCGAGGCAGTCAGACCTAATGGCGAACCATTAGCGCCTAAGAAGATTGCGGACAAGTTCGTTCGTCAGTGCGGAGTTCTTGTGAAGGACCAACTCCCGATCTCCCTTCAAGAATGGAGAGAGCCAGCAAAAGACAAAAGACAAAAAGGCAAAGAGGACGCTGCTCCACGTCCAGATGTTACTTTTGTCGACAAGAATCAAAAAGATCTGCTTTGGGATACTCTCATGGAACATTTCACCCTACCAGATCATTTCACAGAAGCAGATGTGCAGAAAGTCAAGGACGCTGCTCTTAGGAAGATGGCGGTTGCATTCAAGAACCACAAGAATCGTGAATGGGACAAGTACGTCAAGGGAGGAAGGAAGACTCCAGTATTCGAGGGAACACTAGAGAACCAACGTGCTCATTGGGACGATTTCGTGAAATTCAAGGATTCGGAATTAGCTAAGGAACGGTCGAGAATAAACAAGAAGAATGCCGAAAAAAGGATAAGTTCCATAAGCTGGGGCCAGGTGGCTATGCGGTGGCAATGCCTAAGTGGGATAAGTCTGAGAAAGAGATGGAGGATGCAGGTGCCACTCCGGTTACTAAGAGCTGGCCCCCCAGGGTCAGGACTTGGTTCTATGCGCATGGGGGGGAGTTGGACCCGAAGACAGGCAATGTTTCGACGAGGGCAAGTCTGAAGGGAGCCGACGATGCGATACTTGTTGCAATAGAAGAGGCACGATCGGGGGTGTTCCAGCCCAACAGAGAGAACGACGAGCTTACGCGTGCCCTGGGAAATCCTGAACACCCGGGAAGAACACGAGGCAAGGGCGCTATTCCGTGGTATGAGGGGTTTTCAGACTGGAACACCGACTACAGAACCCGTGCGAGAAAGAAGATTGCGGAGGAGAAGAAGAGGAAGATGGAGGAGGAGCAGAGGAAGCGGGACTATGAACGCCTTCAAGGCCTAGAAGCAAGTCAAGCGGAATTGGTAGTCAAATTCCAGCGGCAGCAGGAGCAGATCGACTCACTTACCCAGCAAAGGGGGTCTCAGCAGCTGCAGCAGCTAGCGAATGATCCAGCATTGGATAGCACCGCCCCATCCATGCCGAGAAGCAGCGTGGGTTCCGCCCCGGACGACGCAATGCTGGGTAGATACCCCGTGGATGACATCACGGAGAACACTAGCTGCGAGCTACACGTCAAAATGAAGAACATATCCATGAAGGTGGCGGACGCCGTTGCTTTTACAAATCCCCCCGAGGCAACCTTCCATTGCAACCCGATTCCAGCGGGCTATGCTCGTGTCTTGGTTGATGAGGTGGTGGACCCATATTCGGAGCTAGAGCTTGACTATCCTGGAGGTGACGACGAGCGCTTTCTCGGAGACGCCAAACATCGTATCATCCTATGGAAAAAGGATTGCATCATCTTTCGAAGGCCACCGACACCGCGTCAGCCGACTCCTCGTCGAAGTCCGCCACCGAGTCAGCAGTCTCCCGCTCCTGCAAGTCCACCAAGTCCGGCAAAGTGTCAGGCCACTCCTCCTCCAAGTCCGGCAAGTGTCAGGCCACTCCTCCTCCAAGTCCGCCACAGCGTCAGACGTCCACTCCTCCTCCAAGTCCGGCACAACCTCAGGCCACTCCTCCTCCAAGTCCGGCACAGCTTCAGGCGGCCACTCCTCCTCGTCCAACTCAGCCCCGTCAGCCGTCTCCGCCGCCTCAGCAATCACAGAAGAGACACCCCGCAGCTATGGTGCGTAGCGGTACGAGTCGAGGTAGTACAGGAAGTACAGGCGGAGGCAAGCGATATAAATATGGTCCAAGCCTCACGCCTCTTCCGCAGAGGGCTTATGACAGGTCCGAGGAGGAAATCGCAGCCATATCGAAGTCCGAGGTGGAAGCCCATTTTGCACCGAAACCGCCACCGCCGCCAAGGGAGAAAGTGCCTGAGGAAACGATTGACCACTTCATTCGTATGGCTCAACCACCAGCTCCCAAGCCTGTTGACACAGACTATGAGCGCCACATCAGGAAGTTAAATCGAGCACGTCTACGTAAGGAGGCGAGCTCGGGATCGAGCAAACAAGAAGCAGCTGTCAAAAAATGCGGGAAAACCATTCCCCAGCTGGGAGAACAGGCGGCGCAATCGATCCCCTCGCTTGTTGTGCCAACAACACGTGACAGTACGCGCGCCCAATATTATTGTGGGCAAACAGTTTACGTTCCTGAGGTGGGCAATGTGGTAATAACGGAGGAGCATATAATGCAGGCTGAAGTTCTCAAAATCACTGTTGGACAACTCCTCGAGATCGAGCCCATGCCTGTGCTTAGAGAGGATGAAATAAAACGGAAATATGTCCGGGGCCAACCTTTGGTCGAGCCAGACAAGGTCAAGAACCTCCCAACGAGAATGTATGAATTGCATCAATGGTACATGAACATTACCAAGATTTCCGATCGATTGTCCCTCATGGTGAATGTCAAGGAGGAGCATTACTACCATGAGAAAGCTGTGTCCGTTGAGTATTCTGAACTGTTTCAGTTATACAATCAAGACGCACTCGACAAATCTATCGTCAGTTGCTATTGTCTGTAAGTGATTTCTTTCTGTAATTTAAGTCTCAAGCTAGCTGTAGTGATCCTTTTGATCAATCATTACCTGTAATTATCCTCACTATATTCTTTTCTGTGGTATTATATGCAGGATGAAGATGTATGAAATGAGAAAAGGTGGACGCTATGGCATTGGGTTCATTGACCCAAACACCGTTAATGAATACACATGGAAAATAGATGCACGTCATCAAAAGGCCGTAGAGGACAGCATGCTAGAGTTCTTGAAGCGCCTCAAATACAATGAAGATATACTACTTCCTTACAACTTCCAGTGAGTCACACTGTCTTGTACTACAAATTCTCTGTTTTTGCCTACTAGCTAGCTACATGTTTTTGCTTACATATGCCCGCTTAATTAAGACATGCAAACGTGTGTGCATGCAGATTTCACTGGGTCTTGTGTATCATTAAAGTTGACGCCGGAACAGTTGAAATACTGGACTCACTACTCAAAGAAAAAACTGACTATAACATCTTGTTTGGGATAGTCAACAGGTAATTTCAATCATTATTAACTATATATCTCGGCCTATTTAGTTCGTCATTTCATGATATGAACTATTTAATAACCCCTTTATTCATTTTCTTTGTCGGCGGGCAGGGCTTGGGCAAGGTTCATCAGCGTCACGGAAGGCGAATGGAAAGAAAAGCTTAAATGGGGAAGACCCAAGGTAAGTAATTAAGTAGTACTAGCTAGCTAGCTAGCTGCCATCTCTTTAATTATCATGCTTGATTAATTATTATCTGATCAAATTCCATTCTCGTAAAGGCCCTGAAGCAGGCGCAGGGGACTGATCTGTGTGCATTCTGCGTTTGCGAGAACATTCGCATGATGGCGTCCGAAAGGAGCAGATCTCAAAGACAGGAATGGGTACGCTTGTCAAAACACTATTCACAATTTTTACACCATTATCGATATCTAGTCACACAACTAATACACATGCATATTGATCTCCTTCTTAACAGTTCAGAGAGGTGCGGGCGAAGCTCCTAGAAACGGAGCGCGTAGAAGCACTTCAAGAGGAAATAGCGGGATTTTTGCTCGACCAGGTCATAAATCCGAAGGGAGAATACTATTACCCGCTACCGCCCCCATGAAAACCACTTCCAATTGTCATCGTGCTCCGAAGGCACCAATTAGGCTAATGCCACTGGCTCCGAAGGCAACATGCATATGTAGGAGAAATTGTATATAGCTATACATGTGTGTATGTGTGAATTAATTAATATGATGGTTTGTGAGACATTGATGATATATATATGCATGATTGGTTCTACTAGAAATTCTATTATATATATATATATATATATATATATATATATATATGCATAACGTGTACAATGTGTAGTATCGTAAAATACCAGCAAACGAAAAAGAATTAAAATGGAAACACAAAATTAAATGAAAAAGAAATCATAAAACTAAAAAAACCCCAAACCTTATAGTACCGGTTGGTCTTACCAACCGGTACTAAAGGGCTTCAGGCCCCTGGAGCTGGCTCGTGCCACGTGGTTTCCCTTTAGCACCGGTTCGTGCTGAACCGGTACTAAAGGGGGGGCCTTTAGTGCCCACAATTTAGTGCCGTTTATGGAACCGGCACTAAAGGGCCTTACGAACCGGTGCTATTGTCCGGTTCTGCACTAGTGCTAAAGGCAGCCAACACGAGTAGTCTGTGTTTTGTCCCCAGCCCATCTCCATCCCACGGCTCCTCCTTTACTAATCCTTCTCCCCTGGTTCTTGCGGTCTCTTCATGTGCTCTTCTTGTATGTCTTCTCGTCCATGTGCTTTCTTATGAAGCTGATGTACAACAACTTAATTAGCTAAGCTTGGTTTGGCATCCTGTTTAGTAATATCTAGTTATCTAGTTTCTGCTTTGATGTACTTTCAAATCATTACTAAATGCTGAATGTGTACCCCAACAATAACATGTGCAATGCCAAGGATATGCTTTGGACGAACATTTTCATGTACGTGCATGTTGTTAAGCTGCATAAACACAAGCATGGTGACTGATGGAGTAGAGATTAATCAAATAGCTACAATTTTCATGTACGTGCATGTTGTTAAGCTGCATAAACACAAGCATGGTGACTGATGGAGCAGAGATTAATCAAATAGCTATCGACATTTCGGGCCATAAAAAAACGCGCATAAGAAACATTGAAGCTAATGTAACAAAAGTCAAATATCTTCATCACGCCCACCAACATTTCACACAAGACATTTAAGTGAGGTTTAAAACCTGGCAGACCATCCCATCTGGTCATCAATTAAATGGTATGTGTCAGATTAACATGCCAGAGCGGCTAGGACCGTATTGTGCATGTGGATTCACTTCTATCCAGCTCCATTTAAGATGGCTAGCTACCAACTCATGTACGTTTATTTTGCCGAATTAAACTGTGTATCGTTTGGGTATTCATTCAATCGCTATACTAATTGCTAGTCTCATAGCATAAATGGACTACTGAGATATCATCCTCACATGGTACCATGTCCCAAAAATTCACGTGCGGGAAGTCCCTCGCTGTTGATCTAAAAAAGAGGAATATGTGTGGGCCCTGCGGGCCATGTTGAATTGTGAGGATGCGGCTGATCGGCCTCCCGATTGCAAACACTTTCCTTTTTCTATTTGGGCACAAGCGCAACAAACAATGCCAGTTGGTCCATGACTTTTGCTCGAAGCAAACAATCAGACTCGACTTGGACTCAGAGAACATTCACGGCTTGTCTCATAACCGAATCGAAGAGGAGCACTTAACCCTCACGTATACCACTATAAAAAGGGAAGTTGAAATTATGTGATGCAGCATGAGCCATCTCACGACGATCTCACTAGTTATCCTCATCCTTCTCTTCATGGCGGGTGCAATGGCAGCCACCGTTGCCAACTTTGACGCCACCCAGAGTCAGCTTCTGCCACCGGAAGGATTTGTTCGAGTGTCTTGGAGCACCGGCCTTCAATGGCCAAGGCCACGACCCTTACAACAGCATCTCCGATGTCCATGTCCTCGAGTGGAAAATCGACAAAATCGGTTGGACAACCTACGCCTACGGCCCTGGCAATAACAATGAGATGTCGATGTGCAGGGCGTCCAAACTCTGCCTCAAAAGTCAAAACTGAGACGATGCACATAGAATTGAGACTCTTGGCCCTTCCCATTGCCCATGTAGGATATTTGTTTCACTCCAACATCCAATACTTGATTAAGAATAAAAGAAATGGTTTGGCGGCATGCCACTTAGCTATCGATCTTTAACTAGCTAGCTTCACCATTTATAGTCGGAGTTTGCAGCTAGATCATACCATTTTGGTCATGTGGTCATGCATATATCATCTGGACATTTACATCTTGTTTTGTGATATCTTTTTCCTTTCAACTAACATGCACAAATGGCCTTCCGTGTGAAGTAAGCATGTTAAAAAAGGTGTGGGTGGCACTTTCTAGGTTCGGGCTCCGCATGGAATATGATCTCTTGTCTGTCGAAACAGATCCCTGCTTGTGCCTGCTGCTGTTGCCTTGGCTGGTTGGCCCTGGTGGCACGTACTCCAGTTTCAGTTCAGAACAGAGTAAAATAGAGCATCACCCTATCACCCAAAAAGAAAAAATGACTTGTTATAACGTTGGGCAGAAAACTTATTCATTTTTTATAAAGAAAGCATATAAGAGACATTGTTTGCGTTTATGAAATACTCCTATGACTGAAACATTGGAATATTAGTAAAAACAGTTGAATGTTTCTGAAACTATTTCCAAAACGGTATAAAATTCAGTAAAATTTCAACCCATTTCAAAATTGCAGTTTTTAATCATCCCTATCGTATTATTCACTCAGGCCACTGAATCTGATTTGGATTGTCTACCGAGCCACCGGCAGGTACCATGTAACACCCTCGATGCGGCTATATCTCCCACGTGTCGAAGCACGACTTAGAGGCATAACCGCATTGAAAGCAATGTCGCAAGTGAGGTAATCTTCGCACAACCCATGTAATACATAAGGGAAAAGATACATAGTTGGCTTACAGTCCCAACTTCACACAATACATAAATAAACATTCATCATCCAGATTACACTCAAGGTTCGACTACGGAACCAAAATAAAAGAAGACTACCCCAAATGCTACACAGATCCCCGATCATCCCGACTGGGCACCTCTACTGATCATCTGGAAACGATACATAGTAACGACCAAGGGCCTCATCAAATTCCCACTTCAGCTCAGTTGCGCCATCTGCGCCAGTATCCTCGGCACCTGCATCTGTTTTGGTAGAATCTGTGAGTCACGAGGACTCAGCAATCTCACACCCGCGAGACCAAGATTATTTAAGCTCATAGGTAGGAAAGGTGTAATATGGTGGAGCTGCGGCAAGCACTAAGCAAATATGGTGGCTAACATACGCAAGGGAGAGCGAGAAGAGAAGCAACGCGTCGGTCGAGAAGCTAGAAGCGATCAAGAAATGATCCTGAAACTACTTACGTCAACCATAACACAAACCGTGTTCACTTTCCGGACTCCGCCGAGAAGAGACCATCACGGCTACACACGCTGTTGATGCATTTTAAAGAGGTCAAGTGTCAAGTTATCTACAACCGGACATTAACAAATTCCCATCTGCCTCATGACCGCGGGCACGGCTTTCGAAAGATTATATACCCTGCAGGGGTGTCCCAACTCAGCCCATCACAAGCTCTCACAGTCAACGAAGGAATAGACCTTCTCCCAGGAAGACCCGATCAGTCTCGGAATCCCGGTTCGCAAAACATTTCGACAATGGTAAAACAAGTCCAGCAAAGCCGCCCAATGCGCCGACAAATCCCGATAGGAGCTGCACATATCTCGTTCTCAGGGCAACACCGGATGAGACAGGCTACGAGTAAAACCAGCCCTCAAGTTTCCCCGAGGTGGCCCCGCAGGCGGCTCATTTCGGACCAACACTCGAAGGAGCACTGGCCCGGGGGGGTTAAATAAAGATGACCCTTGGGCTCGCGAAAACCCAAGGGAAAGGGCTTAGGTGGCAAATGGTAAAACCAAGTTTGGGCCTTGCTGGAGGAGTTTTATTCAGAGCGAACTGTTAAGGGGGTCCCATAAATCACCGAACCGTGTAAGGAACGCAAAATCAAGGAACATAACACCGGTATGACGGAAACTAAGGCGGCAAGAGTGGAACAAGTCACCAGGCATAAGGCCGAGCCTTCCACCCTTTACCAAGTATATAAGGTGCATTAATTTAAACAGGAGATATTGTGATATCCCAAAATAACCACGTTCCGACCTGGAACAACCGTCATCTTCACCTGCAGCTAACAATGCTATAAGAGGGGCTGAGCAAAAACGGTGACATAGCCAATCAACGGTTGCTAGGACAGGGTGGTTAGAGGTTTCACATGGCAATAGGTAGGCGTGGTAAACAATGGCAGGTAGGGCTAACAAAGCGATAGAGCGAGTACTAGCAAGCAAAGATAGTAATGATTTCGAAGGTATGATCATCTTGCCTGCAAGGTTCTCAGAGTTGTCGAATGCTGGATCCTCGTAAGCGTACTCAACAGGTTCCTCGTGCACGTCCTCGTCTCCCGGCTCTACCCAAAGCAAGAACACAAGCAAAGGAACCACAATAAATCACGGTGCAATGCACAAGCAACATGATGCAAAACATGTCATGATATGCGAGATGTGATATGCAATGCTTATGCATGCTTCAGAAGGAAAAAGGATGAACAAGGCATCAACTTGGCAAACCAAGTATGCCGCTGGAAAGATGAGATGATTTCGGTTGAAATCGATATAAAAATCACCGGGAACGGATGCACGGTTTGCAAATGGCAAGCAAGACAAGGTTGACACAAAGCTGCGATTAACAGCGCGATGCTACTTAGCATGCAACAAGAAACTATGCTACAGCAGCCCAACATGAAAACAAAGCATATGGCAGTGATCTACAGGAGATGCTTTACAAAAGAGGAACACTGAGCTACGGCTCATTCATATCATAATAGGTTCAAACAAGCATGGAGAAAGTGCAAAAAATTATCAGGCTGGACATGGCATAAACAGCAGCACGAAGCAATGTTCAGAGCAGGTTATCAACATACTACAGGAACTTATAATAGCAAAATAAGACATGGCATGAATCTAATCAAAGCATAGATCAAAAGTCCCTTACTGACCATAAGCCAAAAAGGATCAGAAAATATGATGGCACCCACGTAAACATAGCAAGTTTCGTTAACAGATTTCAGCAAACAAAGCATGACATTGAAATAATTATGAAGGCACCTTCGTGAGCTCGATGCACTCACTACAGAGCACCTCATGATAAACTAATCATACATCCATCAAGAAGACATGTCATAGAAGCTATACATGGCAAGAAACAACATCATAGCATATCCGGACCAACTACAACAACCTCGGCCAAATTGAATAACATGTAAACAATCTGCCAGGAAACAATTTGAAGCAAAAGTAGAGCACGAAAATGACATGCTAGACTACTCCATAATTGCAACCAGGACCATGGATGGATAGAGAAAAACCATGTTTTCAAAACACCCTTACTGAAGTATCTCAAATTATGCATGGATTTCTCTGTAGCAACATGTTTACATGGCATCAAAATTACAGCAGAACAGGAACTAAAATCAGCATTAACACGAAGCCTAGTTTGCATGCTTGTGCTAGTCACCACATTGATCACAAAAATACATGGTAAGCACCTCTGTAAAGAAGACATAGCCTAGTTCAAATCACATTTAGGGATCAACCTCATAGGATGCACACATCAATCATGGCAAAAATGACAAAAGAGCTCGTGCTGATAAGAATCTGAAACTCACAATATGAAGCCCTCTTCGAACAGCATTTCGGGCTTCCAGATGACCTCAAATGTAAATGATGCAATGGAATGAAATGATGTACTCTTCGAGACGAACAATTTGACATATTACACACCCAAAACGAAGCTACGGATACGAAGATGTGATGCAATGAAGATGCAACAAAAATATCACAGATAATGACTTGGACGATTTCGGGGCTCGGGGAAAGTCAACCTTGTCTCTCTCCCAGATCGGATCTGGCCGGACGAGGCTCGCCGGAGTCGGGGGAAGCCGGAGCGGAGGCGACCGGGGCGGCGGCCGGAGGAGGACGCCGGGGCGAGGAGGGCGGCCGGCGACAGGCGCCGGAGCGGGCGGCCGGGCGGCGGAGCGCGCGGCTCCGGCCGGAGCTCGCGGCGGAGGCCGCGGCGGAGGACGGCGGCCGGTGACGGGGCGGACGGCGGCGGGGCGGAGAGCGGGGCCGCGGCGGCGGGCCGCGGCCGGCGACGGGGCGGACGGCGGCGGGGCGGAGAGCGGGGCCGCGGCGGCGGGCGCGCGGGGAGGCCGCGGGGAGGCGGACGGGCCTTGCGGGCCCGCTGCGGGCTCGCGGGCCGGCGGCGGTGGGCGGCGGCGCGGCACCACGTGGCGAGACCCTGTTCGCTGGGCGGCGGCGGCGGACGTGTCCGGCTGCGGCGGGGACGAATCTGCTAGGGTTTCGTCCGGAAATTCGGAGGGGGAGGCATATTTATAGGTAGAGGGAGCTAGGAGTGTCCAAATGGGGTGTAGTTTTCGCCCACACGATTGTGATCGAATGACCGAGAGCATGGAGGGTAGTTAGATGGGTTATTGGGCTATTTTGGAGGGGTGTTGGGCTGCAACTTAAAAGAGGCCTTGCGGATATGCGGATAACCGTTGGAGTACCAAACGAGCTCCAAACGTTCCGAAACTTGACAGGTGGTCTATCGATGCTATATCAGGGCCATTGGCAAGGCTCGGTCCATTCCGAGAACGTTCAACACCCGCACACGAAAAGAGACAAGAGGGGTGCGCCGGTGCATGTGGGAGTGTCGGATTGCGAAACGGACAACGGAGAAAATGCTCGGATGCATGAGACGAACACGTATGCAAATGAGATGCACATGATGACATGATATGATATGCATGACATGAATAAAATGAAAAACGAAAGACAAAACCCAACCACGGAGGGAATAAACATATCACATAGCCGAAAATGGCAAGAGTTGGAGTTACAAAGATGGAAAGTTACATCCGGAGTGTTACATACCAACACTGCTAGAGAAGACAATTTCTGCCACAACACCCGCTTCAACTGCATCGGATTGGTGCAATTCGTGGGTTGCTTCCCTTTACAGTCTATGTTGTCCGCTCGTACACCTGACAAATCTGTGCAATAGCTTTGTAGAGAGGTGGCTGAAATGTTGATTGATGCATTGCCGGAACTGTGTACGGCGTCATTTAGCAGACACCAAGGACACCACGGGATCACATGTTTTCTTGTATGACCATTCTCAATGCAGCCAGCCAGTCCTACCGCCTAGTGGGATTTGCAGCCAGTCAGAGTTACCCTATTTGTTTCAGCTTTGATTCGAATCAAATCATCTGTCGATTCGCTTTAATGGCAAAGCTGATTCGCAATGATATAAAGCCATGTTTGTTTCAGCTTTAATTGGATACAAATCACCTATGGATTTGCTTCAGTGGCAAAGTTGATTCACTGAATCAGCTTTGTCACCGAAGTACACTTTTAGGTGCTTCAGCAAATTGCACTGAAAATGGCTCAAATCCAAATACAACATCACTAGCAAAGCTGATTCGAAATAGTTTTTTATTTTATATTCCAGATTCAACTTCATTGGTAAAGCTGATTTAAAATAGTTATTTGCTTCAAATTTGAAATTCAACTTCATTGGCAAAGCTGAATCTGATCCCTGAAGCTCAAACAAACAGGTTAGTACGTCTGAGCATGGGTTCCGTTGGGATTCTCAAGACAGCTAGCATGGCTTTCGGTAGGGCAGAGGCCTTTGTGCAAGTGATCATTGCATGGAATACTTCCCTCTCAGCACAACAAAATATGTTGCATGTACCATCCATCAATCTCAAGAGTTTGCCTCTTCTTGTTCACCCAGTTGGCCAAAGTTTCAGTGACCACTTTCTCCTTGAGGATAATACTTGTACGTTTAGGATTCGGGCGCACAAAATAGGTGTGTCGCTGGATTGGTCTCCAAGCCCGTCGAGTGAGCAGCACGTAGTTGAGCAAATGCATGTTGTGAAAACCTATGCCGCCGGCCCCTTGGAAAAAAGGTTGTAGCGTTCAAATTGTTTCCTCTTCCGGGTCTTCCGTATTTGTGTGTGCTTGCCTTCCTTATCCATTTCCAGCTTTTTCTTGTTATACTAGGCCATCTAGTGGACTCTATGGTGTCCATCTTTATCGCCCCACCAAAAATGACGGATTATACTTTCATTTTGTTGTTGCAAGACCGATACTTTTAGGGTCTGTCTAGGACACATCTAGATGTGACTTAGTTATGTCCCATCTAAGCTGATGTCCACTCTGTTTGGGGTCTTCTTTTTTTGTCCTATTTTTTTTGTTTCTTGTTGCTGCATTATATATTTATGGGAACTTAGATGTGACATCATTAAAAAACATTTAGATGTGAATTAGACAAACTGATACTTTTAGCACCCCATAGTGCACAAGGGCTTGCACTTGCACCACCGACTTGACTTCTCGGCCCAATTTGTTAGTCTCTTAGAGAATATCTCTTGCTCCATCATTTGTCGGGAATGGTTATCCTTCATTCTGCCTTCGGATGTAGAGAGCCCCATGTATTTGTCACCCATACGATCTATTCTATTAATCTCGCTTTGGGGATTAGCCCGAAAGCTTCACTAAACAAGATGGACCAAAGCTTTGTTTTCAAAACCAGCATTGGTCACCAGTAGGATCTGCTTAATATCGCCTTGGGTATTATCCAGGAAAAGCTTCACTAAACAATATGGAGCAAGGAAAACACAAGACGTTGTCGACGGCGTAGCTAGGCCCAGCCTGCCCGGGCGGGCGCCCAGATCGTGGCATCGAATCTCTTCATTGACACTTATGTTTGTTATTGTAGCCTGGTAGGCCCAAGGCTTGCCTGAGGCCTGGCCTGATCCTGGCTATTGTCGTCAACAAACAATAAGCGGCATACTTGGCATGAGTCCACCTATTCTTGTCTGGTTCTTATGGATGCATAAGAGGTCGTCATCAACTAAGATGAACAGGTACGGGCTCAAAGGGTTCCCCTTGCTGGAGGCCCCTCGTCGGCTTGAAGTAGTCCAATGTCTCACCATTCGTACAGACAACAAACCACACTAATATGTTCATTATTGTGAGATGCCACGCTTTGGAAGAGCACATTCCAAAAATTAGCAATCCACCCGATCGCAGGGCCGGGCCTGTAGATGTGCAGACTGTGCAGACTGCACAGGGCCCATAAATTTTGGGGCCTAGTTTTATTTATAGGCCTATGACTAGGTATCGTTTTTTTCAGACAATGACTAGGTATAGTTGTTCCTGGGCTTTTGCTCAAAGAAAAAGCTGTTCGTGGGCGCTTGGCCACTGGCATGTCCGCCTGAATCGAGGCGGCGAGCATCCTCAGCCGTGTCGAGGCGTCGAGCATCCTTAGCCGGAAAACCGTATTCGCCGCTCATTGCATCACAATGTCGAGGGAAAGCACAGGCCGAACGCCCGCAGTGCTACAAATGGGTCGGCCCAATTTACCACAATTAACAATCCGGTTTTGGGAACATTCTAGAAGGTTCCCTAACTGGTTTTTATTTCTATACCGGTTTTCTGTTTTCATTTCGGTTTTCATGTTTTCTGTTTTTCACTTCTTTTTTCCATTTTGTTTTTCTTTTCATTTCATTTTCTGTTTTTCGTTTTTTATTTTTCATTTTCTGAAAGGTTCATGTTTCAAAAATTGCTTGGAATTTTCCAAAAAAAATTGTGATTTGAAAAAACATTCAAAATTCAAAAAATGTTCATGATTTCAGAAATTTTTCATAAATTCGTTCGCATTTTTCAAAAATTGTTTGGGAATCATTTTTTTAGCTCGGAATTTTTATTCAAAATTTTCGTATCTTTTCAGAAAATGTTGGGATTTCAAAATATGTTTCAGTTTTAAAACATTGTTCATAAATTCCAAAAAGTGTTCACGTCTTCATTTTTGTAAAAGTTCAAAAAATGTTCTAATTTCAAAAATTATTCATAAATTTGAAAAATGCGTGTATTTTCATCTTTTGTTCTGGAATCTTAAAAAATGTTCCCGCTTCAAAACAATTGGTCATGATTTAAAAAAAAGTCTACTTTTGAAAAAATCCTTGTACAAATGTGTTCGCAAATTTGGACAGTGTTTATGTTTGAAAAAATGTTCAGGAATTTCAAATAGTTTTCTTGTTTTCTATTTTTTTTAAGTTTCAGAAAGTGTTCGGATATTTCAAAATATGTTAATTTGTTCACAATTTAGAAAATGTCTATGTTTCAGAAAATGTTCTCATTTCAAAATGTTTGCACAAATTAGAAAAAATGTTCTCCTTTGCTAATTTCTCGTAAATTCAAAAAAATCATATTTCCATATGTTCTTAATTCGTAAAATGTTCCTGTTTTGAAAACAATGTTTGCATTTTTGCAAAATTGCTGCTGTTTCAAAAATGTTTTGCATTTTTTTCAAAAGTTGTTCGTAGTTTCAAAAGAAATCTTGTTTTCAATATTGCTCCTTTTTTTATTTTCCAGGTTTCCCAAAAAATGATCGTGTCTCTAAAAATTTGTCATCTTTTCTTAAAAGTATTCCTTTTTGAAAAAACAACTTACTTTTGTGAGAAGAAATCTCGTTCGAAATTTCAAAAAAAGAAAGTCACTGAACTAGTGACGTCGTTCTCTCACAGGAGTCATGTGTTCGGTCCCACTAAAACACGTGTTTCGGGAATTGTTTGCGAGCTACTCTTTTATGTTTTGCCGCTGTTGTTCGTCGCTACAGCCTACAACCTAGAGGAAACAGGATATTGGATCGTCACTCGTGTCGCTACAGCCTACACAAGACGGGATCGTCGGATTGATCGGTGAATGCAGCTACTCGATCGGATCAACGGATAAGGGATCGCCGGATCGATCGGCGACAGCTCCAAACTCCAGAGCGCCGGCGACGGGTGACACGGCAAGAGATCCTCCCACCAAAACAGGTATCCTGCCGCCGGCGAGTCCTCCTTTCTGATTAACTTCGGCTCCTACTCCTAATACCTAATTACTTTTTTGGTAGGGATCGTTAGAGATGGTCAGATGGGTTCTTGCCTTTTCGGTTAAAGATCACAATATAGCAGTTTAACCGGACAAGATTCGAGACTAGGTGAGTTATGCGGTTCGTCTAATTGCCAAATATTTACATGGAATCTTCAATTGATATCTACTACTGTATCACTTTAATTTTATTTTATTCATCTTTTATATTTTGTGTTTCAGGGATACAAATTTGAGTCATTATGGGGAAACACCAGTCTAGCTCCCAGAAGCGCAAGAAAATAAATACTATGCAATCAGGAGTCGAATAGGTATGAATTTTAATATATCCAATGGTATGTTAGACATTATATCATATGATTATAATTGGTTGTTAATTCATTTTTTTCTAGTGAGATAGGGCATCATTTTTGAGTTTCACATAGGGTCCCGAATTTTGTCGGCCCGGCCTTTGGCAAGGTCAAGCTTGTAAACGCAAAGAGTGCTGACTATGTTCTTGCTTTGCTGGATTTTATGAACACATTCTTACTGTTCTCTTTTCACATACACAACTTATGTTAACATTTAACTAATCAAGGACCTGCGCCAAATTTTTCAAGATGCCATAACAAATGCCGCACATAGCAACATAACTGCCACATGTAACGAGTAGATAACTCTGCACTTTTCTGTGTCTTTTTGACAAACACCAAAGTTCCAAAGCACACCTACTACAGCACAAAGAAATATACTCTCTCCGGACTGATACAGGCTCATTTGGTTTGTCTCAAATCTAATATTTACTATAATTTGACTGAGTTTATCAAGAAAAATATCAACATCCACGTTATCAAAGCAATATCACTGCCCCTAGATTTAAGATGAAGAATATTTTTTTTATATGAAGTGGTAGATGCTAGTAACATTTGCTGATAACAAATTTAACTTGAGACAACCAAATAAGCATTATAAACCCGGTGGTCGATCACAGCTGTTGGCCTCGCTCGTCCACTGCGTCGCCCGCGTCTGGCGACACGGGGAAGCCCATGCCGCCGCCCCGGTTCCCACCTCCACTACCGCTCCCCGTAGCGCCCCCGCCATAAGGCCGGTCGGCAAAGCCGCGCCGATCGCAGGGAAGGTGGCGGCGCGGCAGTCTCGTTCCCCTCCCCCACGCTAGAGCCCCCACCACTAAACCCTCATTTGGTTGGGACACCACCGGACCCCCTCCGGCGCCGGCGCGCCGCCTCCCTCGTCTCCAGCGACGGCGTTCGCCCCCTCCCCGCAAGATCCGCGGCGAAGGCTCCCCGCCGTCTTCCTCGCGCGCTTGGGGGCTGCCGACATGCGATCTGGCCAAGCTCCCCCCTCCGCTCCCTTCGGCTGTTGCGTCCTTTGGCCCGGCGTGGCTGCAAGTTCGGTCTGCTCCTCCTCTGGCCACCTCTTCCCACGGCAGCACGCTCTCCCTGTGGTGTTGTTGTTGTTGGTGCAGGCACGGTTTTGGGTGGTGGAGGAGGCCATGGGAGCCGAGGCTCTGGCCCTTCCTTGTTGCAAGCTGCTCCTTGTCTCTAGCGACGCCTCGTCCGAGCTACGGTGTTGTTCCAATCCGATTTGTGTTGTCATCGTGGTCTCCTTTGGTGGGCGTTTGAGGCCTCGGGGTGGACCTTTGTGGCACCGCTCCGGTCATGGCGGCCATGGACCAGCGTGTGTTCCAGCGTCCATGGCTTGACAACATCCTTTGCCGGCGCGGTGGTTCCGGGCTTCCGGCTACGGCGATTCAGTTGCTGCGTCGTCTCCAGCCTCTGGCTTGCTGGTGTCTTGGCGGCTTCGTCCCCTGCAACTTGGATCTGTGCTTCTTTCTGGCTCCTAGCTTGCCGGTGCATCGGTCACCTTCCCGCTTTTAACTTCTATACTGCTAGTGCTCATTGCTCAATCACCATGTGCAAGAAGATGGCGGGAATAAGAAGAGGAAGCGTTAGGTACGAAAAGGAATTGGTAAGAAACTATGTAGCATATTATGACTGCACCTAATTGTTGACGCAATTCTTCTTTCTTTATGTCCCTTTTAGCTGAAGGTGACACACAAGTGTGGTCTCAAGAAACTGAAGTCGCTAGAGAATATTAATGTAAGTACAAATCATCTATTACTGTTCTATAATTATGACTGCACCTGATTGTTTTTGCCACTTTGTATTTCTTTGTCTTTTTCCATTGATGAGGTGAAACGATAGCAGAGAAGAACTCCTACCAACCTTTTCCTCTAGGGTTTCCTAGAGTCCACCTTTTCCTCCGGCGCCGCCGCCGGAGTCCACCCAACGAATCCACCGTTCCGATCAGTGTTCGCGACCGGCAGCCGCTAGGGTTTGCTCTCGGGATCGTACCTGAGGGGTTGCATGGCGGAACCGGAAACCCAGGTGCTCGGGGGCGGTAAGAAGGCAGTTCATGGCGAGCTAGGGTTTAGTGCGGAGGCGGGAGCTGCAGGAGGTCAGAGGACGGAGTCTGGGGCGCCTCTGGGTGCTGATGGGGTTGAATCCATGGGGGCGAAGGGGGCTGAGGTCGAAGACGAAGATCGGGTAGAAGATGCAGATCGGGATGAGGAGACTAGTGGATGGGATCAATTCGGCCCAAATCCAAAGTTGGAGGACATGTTTAAAGGCCTGAAGCTTCATGGTGAGGAGGAGGAGGACCTCGATCTCTCAGGAGAGGTAGATGAGTTGATTAAGGATGTTCGTTGGCTGTGTTTGTTTCGGGTGCATACCATGAGGCCGTTTAGCCATGCGGCGGTGCTGAATTCAATGCGTAATGCATGGGCTTGTGCCCAAGGTGTTACCTTCAACATCAAAGGGCTGAACCTGTTCTTGGCTCAGTGTCATTGTTTGCGCGATTGGAAACGTGTAATGGATGGAGGACCGTGGCAATTTCGAAAGGATCCGGTGGTCATTGTGGAGTATGATGGGTTCACCAACGTCTCTGAATATGCGTTGGATATGTATCCTTTGTGGGCAAGGATCAAAGGCTTGCCGGATGGACTCACAAGGAAGAAGGAATTGGCAGAGAAGGTAGCAAAGAAGGTCGGTGAGCCGCCGTTTACGGTAGTAGTTAACGAGGGGAGGATTAACCCTGCTAGCCACTTAAGGGTTAGGGTCTTTGTGAATGTTCAGAAGCCATTGGTGAGATTTGTGAGTATCACACTGAAGGAGATGAAACGGTACCTTGTTACGTACGAGAAGCTGCCAGACTTCTGTTTTTTCTGTGGTTGCATGGGACATGTGGTTGAGGAGTGTGGGGACGGCGTTCATGATCCCGACGACTGTGGATGGGGGGATTGGTTGCATTGGAGTAGTAAGCCGGGCATGTCGGGAGGTGGAGTAGGAAGAGGTAGAGGAGGGAGGGCTGCAGACCAAGGAGGAGGGGAGGGTGGAGCATGGAGGGCTGGTAGAGGTGGAGGTAGAGGAGCAGGAGGTTCAGGTGGAAGAGGTGGATCAGAGGGAGCTCATGCAAGTAATGTTGTTGTTGATACCCGGCTGGTGGAGGGTGGTGCACGCAATATGTCAGGTGCCCCCAATATGGGTGATGATGAATTGCGGACGGCCCGCAAAAGGCTTATGGGGGCGGATGGTGCTGTTATGGTTCGCGGGCAACCAGTGCCAAACTTGATGGGCAAAGTCCCGAATACAGTCTTGATGCTAGAGGGAGGGGGTGGTTCAGGGGTGAATGTGGCTCCTTCATCCACACCGGGCAAGGTGCCGATCGTGAAGAGAAGGAAGCAAGGGGAAGAAGGGAATGATGGTGACACAAACATGACTGATGAAGCGGCCTCCTTCGTGGGGGACCGCCGGGTCCAATGAATTTCTTAAGTTGGAACTGCCGGGGAGGGGGGAATTCTCGGACAGTTCGTGAGCTAGCGACTATTTGCCAGTCGCATTCCCCCAATTTGGTTTTTCTTTGTGAAACTAGGCAAAAGGCGGAAAAGATGAGGAGGATTCGTGGTTGTCTCGGCTTGAAGGGTTTTTGTGGTGTGGACAGTGCGGGCATGAGTGGTGGGTTGGCTCTGTATTGGCATGAGTCGTATGTGGTGGAGATCCTCGACAAAACCGATCGTTATATTGATGCTCAGGTGCAGGTAGATCAAAACGCAGAAAAATGGAGGATCACTTGTGTATATGGAGAGCCGAGGGTTGAAAATAGACATATTATGTGGGAAAAGCTGCAGAACCTGAAAACCACGAGTGACTTACCGTGGTTAGTAGTGGGAGATTTTAATGAGGCTATGTGGGACTTTGAACATATGTCGGCGACACCAAGAGCTGAATCTCAAATGGTTGCTTTCCGGGACTGCTTGGAGGTATGTGGTTTGGTAGATCTCGGTTTCGTAGGGGTACCGTTTACCTACGACAATAAACGGGTTGTTGCAAATAATGTACGGGTTCGACTGGATCAAGCGGTAGCTACAAACATGTGGAGGCACCTGTTTGCTTTCTCTGTTGTTTCACATATTCCGTCACCATGTTCAGACCATGTAATGTTAGTGCTCAAAGCATCGGCCGACCCAGGGCCGATGGGTGCTAGACCGAGGCGGTATGAACTATTCTGGGAGTCTGATGGTACGTTGCCAGAGGTGATCAAGGAGGCATGGGACGCGGTGGGGGGTGTCCGCAACCTAGCCCAGCTGCGTGACGCCCTATCAAAAACAATGATTTCACTCGGTCAATGGGGGAGGAAATTCGGTAATGTTACGAGGGAGCTTGCAAAGTCCAGATCCTAGCTTGAGGAACTTATGCATATGAATGCGGATCAACAAGTTATCCATAGGGTGACAGATAAAATGAATGAGTTGCTTTATCAAGAAGAGATGATGTGGCTGCAAAGATCGAGAATCTCATGGCTGAAAGAAGGGGATATAAATACAAAGTTCTTCCAGAATAAGGCGGTATGGAGGGCACAGAAAAACAAAATCAGACAATTAACTGATAGTGTTGGTGTGGTGCATTCAGAATTTGCAGTGATGAGTGAGATTGCAAATAAATACTTTCATGAGATTTTCTCGGCGGATGCAACACTTGTACCAGGCCCGGTCCTTGACTTATTGGAGCAAATGGTGACTGACGAGGACAATGCTAAACTTTGTGCACCGTTCTCTGATAAAGAGATATCTGATGCAATGTTTCAAATAGGGCCACTTAAAGCGCCAGGGCCAGATGGTTTCCCCGCGAGGTTTTTTCAGCGGAACTGGAGCATTGTCAGAGATGATGTGATTGCAGCCGTTAAGGACTTTTTTGATACTGGAATCATGCCAGAAGGGGTAAATTCTACATCCATTGTGTTGATCCCTAAAAACTCTAACCCTGCGAAGATTTCTGATTATAGGCCCATTAGTCTCTGTAATGTAATTTACAAGGTGATTTCGAAGTGCTTGGTGAATCGCCTTAAGCCCCTCCTAGACACTCTTGTCTCTCCAGAACATAGTGCCTTCGTGCCAGGCCGGATGATCACGGATAATGCTCTTGTGGCTTTCGAGTGTTTACATTATATCAAACAAGAGAAAGATCCCACGAAGAGTTTTTGTGCATATAAGCTGGACCTGTCAAAAGCTTATGATAGAGTGGATTGGGTCTTCTTGGAGCAGGTGATGCAAAAGCGTGGTTTCACTCAGCGATGGATTGACTGGATAATGACGTGTGTCACATCGGTGAGATATCGTGTTAAATTAAACGGGACCCTCTTGGATTCATTTGCACCGTCGCGTGGGCTTAGGCAAGGAGATCCCCTTTCTCCATTCTTATTTATGTTCATTGCGGATGGGTTATCGGCAATTTTAAAGAGTAAGATTTCAGCAGGCAGTGTTACACCAGTGAAGGTATGCAGGAGAGCACCGGGTATTTCGCATTTGTTATTTGCTGACGATACTTTGCTGTTCTTTGAGGCTTCTAGTGAACAAGCATTAAATGTTAAGGCAGCCTTGATCATGTATGAGAGGGCTACGGGACAGAGTTTGAACTTCAATAAGTGCTCGATATTTTTTGGTGCTGCATGTCCAGGGGCGGTACAAGAGCAAGTGCGAGATGTTTTGGCTGTCACTTCGACGGTGTTTGAAGAAAAGTATTTGGGCCTCCCAACTCCCGAGGGGCGTATGTCAAAAGGGAAATTTCAGAATCTGCAAACTAGTCTTACCAAGCGTCTGATCCAATGGGGTGACGGCCTCTTGGCGCAACCAGGAAGAGAGATCTTGATTAAAGCAGTAGCTCAAGCATTGCCAACGTATATCATGGGGGTTTTCAAGCTACCCTTCTCTGTCTGTGATGACTTGACACGGATGGTAAGGAACTTCTATTGGGGTTCCAGCAAAGGGAAGAGGAAGGTCCACTGGAGAGGCTGGGATCATTTGCTTCAGCCTAAAAGCAAAGGGGGTGCTGGTTTCCGGGACTTCCGGATGTTTAATCAAGCTTTGCTAGCCCGGCAAGCATGGCGTTTGTTGACGAAACCTGAAAGTTTATGCGCACAAGTTTTGAAAGCGAGATATTACCCCTCTGGCAATTTGGTGGACACCGTATTCTCAGGTAATGCCTCTTCTTCATGGCAAGCGATATCTCATGGTCTTGATCTTCTGAAGAAAGGGCTGATATGGAGAGTTGGGAACGGGCGAAATATTCGGGTGTGGAGAGATAACTGGATCCCGAGACCATACTCCTACAAGCCAGTATCGCAACAGGGTCGGTGTCGTATTCAGTTTGTTGCTGGGCTGCTAAATGAAAATGGATCCTGGAATTTGGACGTGGTACAACGATCCTTCTTACCTGCAGATGTGGAGGAAATCCTGAAAATATGAGCTTCCCCTAGTCTTGGGGACGACGTCATTGCATGGGGTCCTGAGAAAAGTGGCACGTTTACAGTCAAATCGGCATATAATCTAGCGTTTGAGGAGGCGAATAGGGCTACAACTGTGTCGTCTAGCTCGGCGCCGAATGGTAGGCGTTCGTGTTGGCAATATATATGGAAATGCAGTGTCCCCCCAACAGTACGAAACTTCGCATGGAGATTGTCAATTGACTCGCTGCTTACTTGGAAGAATAAACACAGAATTGGTTTGGAGGTGAGCAGTATATGTCCTGTATGTGGGATGGAGGAGGAAGATAACTTCCACCCGTTCATTAGGTGTCAGTTTGGATGGGACTTATATTTGCAGATGACCACCTTGTGGCAAATTCCAGCGCTGAATTCCTTTCTGAACTCAGGGAAGGAGTGGCTCCTCAACTCGCTTGGCCAAATGAATGAAAATCAGCGGTGCATGGTCTTGCTAATCTTCTGGAGATGCTGGTACATACGCAATGAGGTAATACATGACAAACCGGCCCCTCCCATGACTGTGTCAGTCAGCTTCCTCCAAAGGTATTTGGAAGAATTAAGTGGGATCCAAGTTAATGGCCGTTGTGATCCAGCAAAGGGAAAAGGTAGTGTAACCCTTGTTAGTGGGGTGCAGCTGATGAAGCAACCGAATTGCAACACACCAGGGAGGCCTCCCAAGCGGGGCTGGGTCAAATTAAATACAAATGGATCTTTTGCTGTTTCAGGTGGAGCGGGTGCCGGGATGATCCTGAGGGATAGTGCTGGGGCGGTCATTTTTTCATCTTGCAGATCCTTGTATCATTGCAGAGATGCTCTGGAAGCGGAGCTTAGTGCTTGTATGGAAGGTTTGTCATTTGCAATACAGCGATCAGACCTACCGATTGAAGTCGAGATGGATTCGAGCAATGCCGTGGCTATGATTTCAAGTGAGGAGGTGGACCGATCAGTTTATGCTCCTCTGGTGGGAGAGATCAAGCACCTGCTGTCTCTTAGGAATTTTTGTATTACTCTTGTTCCTCGTAGTCAAAATAAAGCTAGTGATAGACTTGCTAGTTTCGCTCGTGTCGAGGGTCGGATTATCACCTGGGTCGGTTCGGGCCCGGAGGAGGTCTTGGTGATTGTTCGTGAGGACTGTAAGAACTTGATTACTTAGTAATACATTTCTTTACCCGCAAAAAAAAAGAAAGAGGTGAAACGATAGCTGCTACAGAAAATTTGCAGTGGTGCATGAGCATGACATGCTCAAGGTGAGTGTCCATGCCGCTTTACTAGGTCAAGGAGAGCATTGCAGAATTTACTGATGCTATCCTTTATTTCTATTATCAAAATTCTGATGGCCAGAAGTCTTGTAGTAACAAGTGCTAAACTGGAAGATTTGATAGTTTTTAAACTCTATTCCAAATTTACCTGACCTCTTTTTGAACTTTTCAGCAATTTTGACGATAGCTAGAATTGATCCAGATATTGTGTACAAGAAGCATGTTTTAGAAGAAAAAAAACGCGATGGAATTGTATTGGACTTTGATTGCTATCATGTACCTGAGTCTACTTTTGTTGATTGCTTCAAACCACATGGTCTTATGCAATCAAATATACTGCATTTAGTATGCCACTTTTGGGTAACTGACTGGAATGATCAAATTATCCTTGGTGAATTTGTTGTTGTAAGTACTTATTCAAGAACTTAGCTCATGGATTTTTTTTATGTTATTCTTTACCTATGTTTGTCATCTCTTTGATTATTACAGAAAGATTTGCTAAATCAAGGAAAGGAAACTACAACTCTGGACATGGAGCTTACATCAGAGAAGGTGAAGGGTATGACACATGTTTGTGCATTAGTTTATCATATCTTTGTATTCCAATGTTACTGGTTCCATGAGTTTGACAGTAGAATTTTTTCAAATATTCATTCCTATAGTTTCTTTTGGTCATTATTCCTTGGTTGTCATTTCCACTACATTGAAAAACAAATATATCATTGAATTCTGTCCATGGAGATATAAAAAGGTGGCAGATGATTTGTTAACTAAACTACAGACATATTTGCGCACTAAGCACAACATTGACATCTCTGGGTATGATGTAGAAACACCAGAAGTTTAGCCTCAAAATAAAAAGTGGATGACACAAATTGTAGTTTAATTAACAACACTTGTTATTTTGAGGATGAACTCTAGTGTTTCTACATCATACCCAGAGATGTCAGTGTTATGCTTAGTGCGCAAATATGTCTGCAATTTAGTTAACAAGTCATCTGCCACCTTTTAATGTCTCACTTGACATGAGTCAAGGATATATTTATTTTTCAATGTAGTGGAAACGACAACCAAGGAACAGTGACTAAAAGAAACTACAGAAATGAATATTTGAAAAAAAAAACTCATGGAACCAATAACATTGAAATGCAAAGATCTGATAAAAGAATGCACAAACATGCGTCGTGCCCTTCATCTTCTCTGTTGTGACAATCATAGGTAAAGAATAACAATATAAATAATCAACGAGCTAAGTTTTTGAATAGGTACTTAATTACAACAGCAAATTCACGAAGGATAATTTTATCATTCCAGTCAATTGACCACAAGTGGCATATTAAATGCAGTATGTTTGATTGCATAAGACCATGTGGTTTGAAGCAATCGACAAAAGTAGACTCGGTTACATGATAGTAAATTAGTAATCAAAGTCCAATACAATTTTGTGGCGAGTTCTTTCTAAAAACATGTTTGTTGGGCATACTATCTGGATCAATTCTATCGTCAAAATTGCTAAAAAAGTTCAAAAAGAGGTTAGGTAAATTTGCAATAGAGTTTAATCTTCTAGTTACCTCTTGTTACAAGAAGACTTCCGGTCATCAGAATTCTCATGATAGAAATAAAGGATAGCATCAAGAAATTCTGAAATGCTCTCCCTGGGGGCATAGATACTTACCTCAAGCCTGTCATGCGCATGCACCACTGCAAATTTTCTATAGCAGTTATCTTTCCACCTCATCAACTGAAAAGGACATAAAGAAATATAAAGTGGCAATAACAGTCAGGTTCAGTATTAATTACAGAATGCTAACAGATGATTTGTACTTACATTAATATTCTTTAGAGCATCTCCAACAGCCGCGCTACAGCGCCGCGCGCAAAAAACCTTTTAGCGCGCGCGCTGCGGCTGGTTTTGCGCGCCCGCCTGCGCTGGCTCCAGCAGCTGCGCTGAAATGCAGCGCGCGCTAAAATGCAGCGCGCGCGACTAGATATGTATGCATTTTTAAAAGTTGAAATTTTTTTAAAAACTAGATAGATTGCATAGATTAAACGATAAAAAGGTATTTTACATCCGAAACATAGATTGCATAAAATAAAAACGACAAACGATAAACATAGATTGCATTAACAAAAAAAAAACTACTCTAAGTCGCTATCATCACTATCATCCTCGGCGGTGTCGTCCGAGGTAGATAGCCAGCTGTCCAGCCACCGCTCATCGTACGGCGTGAAGAACGACCGCCCACCTACTGCAACGAGGTCGGACTGCGCATTCGCCAACGCCTTCCGCCGACGCATGTCCAACCGCGACGCGCGGCGCCTTTGCGTGTCCTCCTCGCGGCGCCTTGCCCAGTAGGCTTTCTCGTAGGCGACGTCCTCCGGGTGGCGCTGGCGCCAGTCCGCCATGACCCTCTCGTCCTCCTGGGCGACGAGGAGGCGGCGTTGCCGCTCGGCGTGCTCCGCACGGTCTTCCGCCGTATTCAGACGAGGCAGAGGGGCGAGGTTGAGCGCTTGCTCGAGCGTGTACACATCTTGGAAGTTCATCTGGCCGCGCGGCCGGCCTAGGCGCCACGCCGCCGCGTCGTACGCGCGGGCGGCCTGTCGCGCCGTCCCGTACGTGCCGAGGGCGAGCCGGAGTTCGCCGGAGCGTATCTCCGCGGTGTAGCTGCCGTTGGGCCGCAGGCGGACGCCGTGGTAGCCGGACGCTCCTCGGCGGCGCGGCGGCATGGCGGCGCGGCGGTGGCGGGGCGCTGGAGCGGCGCGTGGCAGAGAGGGAGAGGGAAAGGGGAAGAGAGGTGTGTGGAGAAGGCGCGTGGCGCGCGCAGCTTTTATAGGCGCGCGCGAAGCGGCGCGCCAAATCTTGCGCGCGAGCTGGCGCCTTTTCGCGTGCGCGCGCAAACGGTTCCCGCGCGCTCTTGTTTCCCGCGGCCGCTGGCACGGCAAACCGCCCCGCGCGCGCTAAAAGCTGCGTTTACCTCGCGCGCGCGTCGTTTGGGGCGACTGTTGGTAATGCTCTTAGTGACTTCAGTTTCTTCGGACCACACTTTTGCATCACCTTCAGCTGAAAGGGGCATAAAGAAATAAGTAGTTGCATCAACAATCAGGTGCAGTCATAATATGCTACATAGTTTCTTACAGGTTGCTTTTCGCACATGACGCTTCCTTTTCTTATTCCCACCATCTTGCTGCACATGGTGCTTGAGCATACTAGCAGTATATAAGTTAATTCTATAAGATTCTTTCATTTTCAAATAATTCCCCTCAACATAGTCCACAAAAACAACCTGTCAACCAGTGATTGTATAGTTGGTCACTTTCCTACCCAAAATGAGAAAAGCTATTATTTGCAGCAGCTCCTAGTACTTACCATTGGCACAACCACACAACCATTCATCTGATCCAGTTTCTTCGCAAACTAATAACAATCTTTCTTTAAGCATTCATAGACCATATATGACTAGTCAATGTGACACAATTTTTCTAGGTCTTGTACTGTCTTCAAATGTAGCTGAGCTTACGTGAACTGAGACTGCTGGCAGTAGCATTCTTTCTAACACCATCCCAAAGAAAAGCTTGACAACACCACCCCAAAGAAAAGCTTGACGAGCATATCTGTGTCAATAAGTTTGGAGACTTCCTCATCACAATAATGTGTAAACAAGAAATCAATGTTATTCATGCTGAAAATGTTTTTTATACTCGGCTAACACATACCCTCTGTCTCCACCATCTTCATCTTCATCTTCATTGTCTGTTCCTGATTCGCACCTGGAGCCGGTCTTTTGACCTTTTACTTCTAGTTACGCACTTTACTGCTTTGTACATCATGTTGTATTCTTTTGTTGCTGCTATTGAGCTTGGGAACTCGTTAGCAGAGCCAATTGGCATGTCGAGAACATGATTATCCACAATGATACACCATCCCTGATGCAGAGTTCAGTTTAATTTGACTCTTCATGAACAATAGCTTTCTCCATAAGTACATAGTTTTTTTGTTGCCAAGGGTATCTAGCTGCAACATGAGCAACTTACTAAAATCTAGTCCTTCAATCCTCTCTTTTTTCTTCTGGTGGAAGGTTTGGAGCTAACAATATCACACAACGAGTGTTGAACCACGTTTCTGGCCCTCTCTCCACACTAGGTTTGGCTGCATATTTGACCCTTTGAGGAAACTTACATAACAGCTCCAATCTAAGTGGAAACAGACTGCAGCTGTTGCTGATAATGATATCCAGAAAATCAAGATGGAACACATAAATGTAGAAGGATACACAATCCAAATTTCAAATATGTCCAACTTTGTTTTTCGACAAAGGGTGAATTTTATTGACTCAGAATGAAGCATCAAGTGGATACAAACACAATGAGCACACACCCGGCCTCTGCACAGCTAGGATGCACACAGCCAACACTAACACACGCACACAAAACACGACGACAAAGAGTAAAGTCATAAAAGACCAAAGCTATGCGGAAGCGAGAGAAAAAGAAAAAAAACCCAAAATGATCAAAACAACATCGACAAACTACAGCAACGATCATATCCGCACCAACCATCTCTTGACACCACAAGGACAACGATGTTCTTCAACAGCAACGCCTTCAAGAAGTAAACAACGCTCAAGCATTGTCGTCACCGGATCCAACCATCATAGGCCAGATTCAAGGTTTTCACCCTGAAGAACAAGTCCAAGCATATCCGCGCAACGCCTTCAGCAAGGTAACGACGTAAAAACATCGTCATTGCCAGGTATAACCCACATGGGTCACACCTAGGGTTGTCACCCCCGAGCTCGAGACCGGGTACTGAAGAAGCACCACCAAATCGAAGTCAATCATGTCTTGTCGCCGCCACTTTTTCACGATCCCAGCTGCTACATGTGGTCGGATAGTCGCCACCACTTCACAACCATATCCTTTGCGTCAAATCGCCGTCTATAAATTGCATCTCGCCGCGAAAGGCAAACTGGATGGAGCGAGAGCCGCCAAAACTCATAGAGGAGTTGAATATAGCAGCTTCATCCCGCGCCCATGCTCGAAAGCCAATGATGCGACGGTGACAACGGCGCCAAGATGGGCCATGCCGTACATCACCGTCCCACTAAACCGCGGTACCTCTTCAACTGATCGCTCGTTGCTGTCGCCGCGCAGTTGCTAGCGTCGACTAACCACCAACCCATCCCCGAGCCATTGCCAATCTGACATAGCATGTAGGGACAGCCATGGTAGCCGACCCCCACCACCAGATTGCTTCGTGGCCTGGCAGTAGTAGATCGGGAACAAAAGCACAGGAGCATTCGGTGGATCGCACTTCGCACCGCGTCCTACTGCCTTGTGCTAGGTGTCGTCATCGACGGAGACAACCAGCGGCGGAGCCAGCTTGTAGGTGTTGGGTTCAGATGAACCCAACAGTTTTTTTATGCCACGTACATGTGTATACTGTTGGCACTTGCATGAACCCAATAGAAAATCACGGCTGAACCCATCAAGCTAGCACGCACCCGCCATAAGCCTCTCAGCCCATAATAATTAATTCTTTATAACATCGGTAGTCCAATCAAAAGCCCACAGAATGATACAGATATTTCACAAAAAACAGAAGAAGCCCAGACGTAAATGTAATGCCATGCGATGAGATCCACGCAGTCCTCGACCACTCGATTCTATAGTAGGTACGCATGCCGCAGGACGCACGCCTCTCGTTTCCCCAATTTGTTTCCAACCCGGCAACTCTTTCAACCTCGTCTCTCCATTGCGGCGGCAAGCCGGCAACAGCAGATCGGTTGTCGGCAGCGGCTGGCAATTAAAGTCCAAATTGCAGGCGACCAGGTCACATCATCACCCTTGTACACTGGATGATGGTATTACTCTTTGCCCTAAATTTTTTAGTTGCTTTTCCCCGAACTTTAATTGGTGTAGGTTAGAGCGATGTTTTCCAGTAATAAATCGATCATCAGATCCAGATAATGCTGCAGGCACTTTAAGGCCACTCAATGTAAGCAAAGTACATCAAATCTCACTGTTGCAAATAGCCTCCCAAGGCTTTCTATGCATAGAGAAATTAGTTTAGATGATCTGCCATATGATCTGCCTGATCGGATTTAGTGATTACAATGAGAGATAAGCTGGGAGTGATGCACTTGCAACTAAAGGTTGGAGCAATTGGAACAAAAAAGGGACAAAATACCCATGTGGGTAAAGGTAATGTTAATAGCTTTCATAATATAACGGTAAAAAAGTGATGCTTTGATTAATCAAGATCAATCAATTTAGGTTGCCCATGATAAGTAAACTGATCTTCCAAAATACCCAGAATCGAATCAGGCTTAAAATCACTTTTGTTTATATGCCTCTTTGACTTGATGGTATTTATTTTGAACTTGTCAAAGTAACTTGTCATTTTCTCCAATATATTTTAGGAGGATGAGAAGCTGCACTTGAAGCTATGAAGTTATTTTGGTGCTGCTCTATTTATAATATGTCAACAAGGGATTTTATAATTTCACACAATCAGTATGTCTTGCACTCTCCACTTCTATATGTAACCACCATATGTGATAATCGATATCATATTTCTACTCGCCACATGTCTTTTAAGTGACGTGCCCCTATTGTAAGTTAGTATGAAATTGAAAGCTACACTTAATTAACCCATATTAAATCCTTACAATGAGGTACCGAGTGAACCCATCGGCCAAATTTTCTGGCTCCGCCCCTGGAGACAACAATGAGGAGCGGCTGGAGCACACCCTCCCAAACACGCATGCATGGAATTGGGAGATGTAGCTAGCCACAAACACGGCAAAATGATTCAGCTTGGATCATGTCGCCCGGTTGAATTGATCTGCTATTTTGATCGAGGGAGAGCGCGTTACAACGGCCGCCATCCGAAGATCCGACGATCGCTACCAGTCGCCGTCAGGGATCCGCCGTGCGCCACTGCCAGCCGCCGCACGAGGAGCCGCCATCCCCAATCTCGCCGCCAAAACAGAGAGGCCAAGACAAATTCCATAAATCAGGAACATGTGTGAGCCGAGACAAGGATTAGGCCAACAAGGGAAGACGCACAAAGTTGCAAGCAATACTTCGAGCACCTGCTGGGCGTCAGTCGCCTGAAGGACTTGCCGGTGTGTTGTGCAGCCTGGGAGATAGAGGGCGCATGCCCGGCGACTGGACGCGCCACCCTACCACTGCAAGACCCGCGCCCGTGCCGAGCCTCCGCCCGCTTCAGCCTTCATGAAGGACGACTCGCGAGGCCATGCTGAGTCCTAGCAGCGGCGGGAGGGAGAAGGAAAGAACATGAGGAGGCAGGTGCCGAAGCGAGAACAAAAGGAGGCAGACACACAAAGCGTGTTCCAAGATAGATGATGGGGCTACATAAGTGGTAACATCACACATATCTAGGAAAAATGGCAAAAGTCTGAAAAAACCCTTTAATTCGAATTCTTGGTTTGAATCAAACCCCGACCTTGAAATCCCTAAAACTGACACCCTATCTTGTTTAATCCCTGTCGATCCCGGCCATTTTTCACTGGAAACTCGTTTGGGTTCTCGGATATCTTACGTGGCACTCGATCAAGGGGAATCCAACGTCTTCTTGTGCAGGCCCTTGTTTTCTTCAACGAAGTTTACGCATCGCAGCCCTCAGCGATGGCACACGAAATGCTCTCGTCGTGCCGCTATCATCTCTACTAGCTTCATTTGCCAGTAACACATAAGAGAATTTTTGAGAAACGAACACAGGTTTCGCATGATATGTACCTACCTCATGGCGTCTTGTTCACCTAGATCCTTCTCTGCACGTAAACAAAAACGAGCAATGTCTCCCATTGGAAGACCCAATGATTCAACGTCTCGTTCGTGCACGCAGCAAAGTCAGAAACGAGCTAGTAACGCTCCCGTGGATGCCATAGTTTGCTATCTAGATGTACACACACAAAATGAAACAAACATTAGGGCATCTCCAACCTTAACCCTCAAACCTCTCGCATCCATCTGAACCGTGCTGTTCGGACCACGAAAACCATCAAACGTGGTCTTGTATTGGTCCACGGCACGGTCCGGACGTATTTTCTTTCGCAAACCGAAGTTAACCGTGGGGCGCTTTGTGGGAGTCCGGACCGCTACCATCCTCGCTTCTGACTGCCCTAGACCACCCAAACCCTCTCCTCCCTTCCGCGCATGCTTCCCGTCCGAAAAGGTCAGCGCCGCTTCAGAGCGTTAGTGCCCTCATTCATGCCCGGCCAGAGCGGACGCGACTGCTCACTGGCGCCGGCATTGAAGCAGCATGCGGGCCGAGAGAGTGCCGTCTGCATCGCTTCCCGATGCAGGCGACTGATGCGCGTTCAAACGACATGACGGCCGCCCGTCTGTCCGTCCGCCGCCCAAATTGATGGCACGCGGTAGCCAAGGTGTCTCCTCCGGCGCCACCCGTCTGTCCCTCTGTCTGCCGCCATTCCTATATAAACCACTGCCCCGGTCATAGACGCAGTCATCCGCCTTGGATCCCTCTCTGCACCACTCCCACCAGGGATTCCTGTCCTGCCAAAGCTCTCTGAGACGGGCTGTCGCTGGACCAGAAAAAGGAGATGGACGTTGTTGACACCAAATTTTGGCATGGTCAAAAACATAATTAAGAAGGCCTCAAATAAAGAAGTGCTCAAATTAAAAAAGTTCCGTATCGTCAAAAGGAGGAACTTTGATATTTGGGCCATAGCCATCCGATCTCATCTCTAAGGCCGAAGTTGTGTTTGAAGTATTCAGATTTTGTATTCAGAATACTATTCGGTTGATTATACCTCCAAGATGGCCTCATATGGGAAAAGTTTCTACAGGGATTGTCTTCGTCTTGTCGAAACGATCGATTTCGATATAAGAAACGTCTAAATTGAAGTTCGTATGCAAAAGTTAGAACCAAAACAGTGTGCTGCATAAGTCTGCCCCGGAAGTTCCGGGCGAAACTTCCGGAGAGGTTCCGGGCTAAACAGAAACACGCGATGCGCCCCGAAAACTGGAATTTCAACATTATTTGCATATTTGCAGGGCCGATTTCGACATCAAGATGACCTCGGATGAAAAAGTGATCAACTAAGGAATTTTTTTGCATTGCAAGATCTACAACTTTGCTTTTGGGACAATCGCGATCCGAAGCCATATGCGACCTGCAGGGGCTGTGCAAGAGGGCTACTTGATGTAATTTTAGCCCGGAAGTTCCGAGCTCACTGGAAGTTCCGGCCCTCGTAGTCCGAGTTAGGTTATCTTTTGATGTTTTGGACGGGATTTGAGTTCTTTTCTTGTATGGAAAGTCCAGCCACCTCATATATATGTAAGAGGTGACGGCCAATTGAATAACAACACACAATCGAACAAATCTACCTACGTCTTTTACCTTTACTTTTATCTTCTCCCTTGTTCTTCTTCTTCCTCGTTCTTCGTTCATTCTTCTTCATTGCAGGGCGGCGAACCTTGAGGCCCTAGGGGCGATCAGGTCGACCTAGGACAACCCATAGCCGTCGCGCGGCCTGACGGGGTCCCTCTCGGGTGTGCAGGGTTTCGGGTATTCAAAAGCGCCTGCCGGATTGTTGTGCGTACCGCGCTTCCGGTGGGTCTCCTTCGACGTGAGCTGCGGTGCATCATCCTCGGTGTTGGAGGTACACGGTGACGTGTTCGTGTGCGAACAGACGCCATTGCTGCCGGCAGGCAACCGGAGGATGACGACGTCCATATGGAGGACACAGCCGACGACGAGCCAGCACCACCCTCCTCCTCCTCCTCCTCCTCCTTGGTGTCAGTTTCAGGGATTCCAAGATTAGGGTTTAATTTAGACTTGGCATGTGAATTTAAGGTTTATTTTAGACTTTTTTCAGGAAAAATAGATGATGTGACAAGTAATTAATGAGAAAAGGTAAGCATGTGATAACATAATGGGTAACGCTTCCTACCGGAAGTCTCATAGGAAAGTTTTGTCAGACCACTCCCTCGTTGTTGATTCTCCTCTAATCCTACGGTTCATATTTAGAAGCAAATCTTCAATTCCTTCAATTAATCGCACAATTTGATCTGTCTCGAGTTAATCTTGCCTGATGCCCCGTTTTAACTAACACACTTGACCGGGGCGAATAAATTTCGCCTGCCCTACATGTCTTACCCATCCACCCCAGCCCGTCTCGCCTCTCATGGGCGATCCTGCAAAAAAACCCTCGGACCTTATCACAGATTCTGCAAAATCTCATATTCCAGTAGTATATCATTTGTCATTTGTTGGAGATTTGTGCCAGATGTGTAACGTAGAGTTTCGTTGGGTCCTTTTCTCCTTTGAAAGTGCATTGTAATGTTTTGTTTTGTCCCACATATAAGAGTACAAGTGGATTGCCGGTACACAATGAAACATTATGACACTTCAAAATAAGAACATAACACCGTGTAGTACTTTGAAAAGGGCAAAAAATGTGGCATGAATCTCAAAAGCAACAAAAGAAGGTGGATGCATGCACGATATATCTCCTTGGTAGAAACATTACCAGCGGCGGAGCCAGCTTGTAGGTGTTGGGTTCAGATGAACCCAACAGTTTTTTTATGCCACGTACATGTGTATACTGTTGGCACTTGCATGAACCCAATAGAAAATCACGGCTGAACCCATCAAGCTAGCACGCACCCGCCATAAGCCTCTCAGCCCATAATAATTAATTCTTTATAACATCGGTAGTCCAATCAAAAGCCCACAGAATGATACAGATATTTCACAAAAAACAGAAGAAGCCCAGACGTAAATGTAATGCCATGCGATGAGATCCACGCAGTCCTCGACCACTCGATTCTATAGTAGGTACGCATGCCGCAGGACGCACGCCTCTCGTTTCCCCAATTTGTTTCCAACCCGGCAACTCTTTCAACCTCGTCTCTCCATTGCGGCGGCAAGCCGGCAACAGCAGATCGGTTGTCGGCAGCGGCTGGCAATTAAAGTCCAAATTGCAGGCGACCAGGTCACATCATCACCCTTGTACATGTGTTGGAGCCTAGTACACTGGATGATGGTATTACTCTTTGCCCTAAATTTTTTAGTTGCTTTTCCCCGAACTTTAATTGGTGTAGGTTAGAGCGATGTTTTCCAGTAATAAATCGATCATCAGATCCAGATAATGCTGCAGGCACTTTAAGGCCACTCAATGTAAGCAAAGTACATCAAATCTCACTGTTGCAAATAGCCTCCCAAGGCTTTCTATGCATAGAGAAATTAGTTTAGATGATCTGCCATATGATCTGCCTGATCGGATTTAGTGATTACAATGAGAGATAAGCTGGGAGTGATGCACTTGCAACTAAAGGTTGGAGCAATTGGAACAAAAAAGGGACAAAATACCCATGTGGGTAAAGGTAATGTTAATAGCTTTCATAATATAACGGTAAAAAAGTGATGCTTTGATTAATCAAGATCAATCAATTTAGGTTGCCCATGATAAGTAAACTGATCTTCCAAAATACCCAGAATCGAATCAGGCTTAAAATCACTTTTGTTTATATGCCTCTTTGACTTGATGGTATTTATTTTGAACTTGTCAAAGTAACTTGTCATTTTCTCCAATATATTTTAGGAGGATGAGAAGCTGCACTTGAAGCTATGAAGTTATTTTGGTGCTGCTCTATTTATAATATGTCAACAAGGGATTTTATAATTTCACACAATCAGTATGTCTTGCACTCTCCACTTCTATATGTAACCACCATATGTGATAATCGATATCATATTTCTACTCGCCACATGTCTTTTAAGTGACGTGCCCCTATTGTAAGTTAGTATGAAATTGAAAGCTACACTTAATTAACCCATATTAAATCCTTACAATGAGGTACCGAGTGAACCCATCGGCCAAATTTTCTGGCTCCGCCCCTGAACATTACTCTCTCCGACAAAATAGTAGGTCGGCCAGACTACATGCATGCATAACGAAATACTCTATCCATTCCAAAATATAAGTCTCTCTAGACATTTCACTATGAACTACATGCGAAGCAAAATGAGTGAATCTACACTCTAAAATGCATCTACATATATCCGTATCTGGTCCATAGTGAAATCTCTACAAAGACTTATATTTAGGAACAGAGGAAGTAGAAAGCACTTGACAATGATCAATCAACGAAAATGCAAGACACACGGGAGGCTATGGACTAGACTTACTCCGACTTACTACCTTCGTCCTGATTACTAGTCCTCCTTTTATTCTAGGTCATATTTTAACTATGAATTTTCCTAATAAAATAATTTATACATAAATTGCATATATATAGGAATCCGATAATACAGTTTATGGCAATGCATTAACATTTTGCTAGTCAAACATATAATCAAACTTTGACACAAAATACAAAATACGATGAGTACTAATAAACCTAGACGGAGGTAGTACTTACTAATCTTCCCACATGTCATCTTTCATCTTCCCCAAATTGCCCTCCTCTGATTTTCAGAGGTGAGCCAACCACATCATTTCATAAATCTAGTTAGTCAAAAAAATCCTTAGTTTTAGGCTTGTGTTCAAAGTTTTAGATAGTACGCTAAACCTCGTAGCGGCGACTTGGCTAAAAGCTATGGAATGCTATAACGTGCTAAGCCTCATTTGGCTTTTCAGCAAAAATAAATAAATAAAATAAAATAATAAACATACAATTATGCATCAAT
This sequence comes from Triticum aestivum, assembly GCF_018294505.1. Lineage (NCBI taxonomy): Eukaryota > Viridiplantae > Streptophyta > Magnoliopsida > Poales > Poaceae > Triticum > Triticum aestivum. Next base: position 44,364,070 of record NC_057795.1, read on the forward strand.
TTAACATATACAGGACAATTGACATATATACTATCAACTAGCTAGCGTCCAGCCAAATAAATAAATAAATAAATCAAATTATGTGTAATTCATAATACTTCCCCCGTTCGGAATTACTTGTCTTGGAAATGGATGTATCTAGAAATAGTTCTAGATACATCCATTTCCGCGACAAGTAATTCCGAACGGAGGGAGTAGTACATAATAAGAACATAATGCATTTCATTACTATAGAGAAAATGGTTTTTGGAAAGGATGTGGTTTGGGTCTTTTGGCCTGTGCTGGATTTCGGTTTCGGACCCAAAAAATTAGGCCGACACAATGGGAGAAATAGTGTAGCGCTAAATGACAGCTAGATTTAGCGCTAAATGACGGCTAGATTTGACGCTAAGGGCATCTCCAATGCTAGACGCCTAGATAGACGCTTATGGAAGAATAAATGAATATTAGTATTAAGGACAGTAAAACTGGACCACTTCCGAGTCATCTCAGGCCATCTGACTTCTCCACCGTTCGATCCAATGATCTGATCGTCACTGGTTCCCATCGATAACTGACGAGCTGTCCTTGAGGGACGCTATTCCAGCAGAAAAATCCGAGGATTCTGGTTAATCGGGCCCTGGCAGCCGAATGCAGCCCATGTAGAAGCACGATCCACCCCCTCCCAATGTGAGCATGGGTAACCTAGGTCTAGGTGCGCCGCCGTCGAGAGAGAGCACACCTGGTTACCGGCGGCACAACCATCTTCTCCTTGATCCTTTCCATTGATCCGCGTCGCTATCTCGTCACCTGTTTGTTTCGAGCTGTCACTGCGAAGAGGCGACTGATGACGAGCCATCGAGGCATGGTGCCGCAGGCGGCGCTTGGGCTGCGCGCTCCTATACGGCGACGACGATGAGAGGACTCCAAAACATGGGCATCGAGTCGGGCGTTCCGGTGCATCTAGCCATGACTGGCTGGATATTCTCGACGGCCGCGTGTGGTCCTTCGTCTTTGTCGCTGCCGGCCTCCCGGCGCCACGTATCTTAGAGCCACATCGCGTGGGGTACCTCGGGTGTATCCCGTCTCCGGCTCTCCCTCTCTCCCAGGTTCTTGGAAGCCCTAATAGCGGCGGTGGCGGCGAGTCGCGACTCAGAGCCCAACCTCTCCCTGCACCTCACCCTTCACATTCTCTCGGGGAAGCCAAGCGGCCGTGGTGGCTTGCAATCGATCCGAGGATGAAGTCTATGTGGTTGCCGTGACGGAACCTTATCATCTTCTCCACCATCTTCATCCTTACCACCACCACTGTGTATGAGCGCAACACTAACGCCGGCATGGCTCGACATGGCCACTACTCAAGGTCAAGAACCACATATTTTGCTGCTTCGTTCTTGCATGATTAGTGTTCTTGCATGATTAGTCAACCTGTTTTCTTGTGGCGGGAAGAATTGAAGAGATGATGGAGAAAGTTTTCTTGGGTATTGTTTGGGCAGAGGAGGAGAAGACTGAGCGTCCTCAAGACCGAGGAGAGGACAAGAATTAAGGCCGAGGAGCAACCTTCCTGGGCGGCGCGGTGGTGGAGGGCGGCGGCGGCAGCCTGCGAATGCGGCACGCAGGGCGGGTCCTCCGGCCAGCCCCTTCGACTTCTCCACCATGATGAACTTGCTCAACATAATCGAAGGTATACTGAATTCTCTGAAAGAAGCATTTATAGTTTCTGCAGATTTTGCAATACTCTGTTCTATTATGTCTGTTTATTCACAAGGTTGAGTTCTTGGGAAGAGTGAGATGGCGGAGCAGCTGCATAAGACGGCGACATAGGCGACGGCGTCGGCATGGTCACCGCAGGAGATGCCCGCGGCTCTTGACACTCAGAAGCATGTGTTGACGACTTCTAATTTAACAAAGTATCCTATTATTTTATCCTAATAAGACTAACCAACTGTTGAGGAGTTTGGCATATCTTCATAAAAAAGATTGTACAATTTTGTTTTCCCATTTCTTTTGCTTCGAAGAGTTATATATTCTTGATTCAGATATTATTCTCGCATGCTCTAGCAAATTATATGCATCTCCACTACTTCCACATCAGCCTCGCTACTGTTATCTTGAGATTGATCCCATTTCCCCATTCCAGTTTATCTGTTGTGATTCTTCGACAACTGTTAAGTTAATCATAGTTCTTTGCTTTTAGATCTTTTTACGGTTGCAGATTGTAGGTTGATTTATTGCTAGGAAGATTCAGGAATCAAGTATCTAATTCAGTTATACAGGTGCTTAGAAAATTATCCTAGCCAACATGGGTTTTCAGGAAATATTGAGATGCCGCACTTCTGATCGACTCCTGAGGTACATTCTCAACTAGCATAGTTTGTTTACCTTCTATACCTATATGGTTCATTACTTGATTTCCTTTCAACCTCAAAGTTTACGTTTGTCCTGGTCATATTATGCTTTTGGCAACCACTAGAAATGTAAAAGTTTTTTTGTGAACTTCAGTGCTTCGTGCCACAACATGAAACTTTAGGGCATGTTTGGTTCCAATAAGTCACCTGACTTATAAGTCAGGTGACTTAAAACGAGTGACTTATAAGTAACGCCTGTTTGGTTGTCACTTGACTTATAAGTCACCTGACACACCTTTCGACACCAATCAACATCATGCAGGTTGTGGGACCCACGTAAAAAGGGGTGACTTATAAGTTTTAAGTTGGGGTGGAGCAACTTATGACTTATAAGTTGGGATGACTTATAAGTCGGGTCTGTTTGACAAAATAAGTCACTTTTTTCACTTTTCGACTTATAAGTTGATGACTTATTTGGAACCAAACAGACCCTTAGTAGAAGTTAAACGGGGAGTAGCGGCTATGGCACCTGCAAAATTTTCCTGACTTGGGAAGAAAGTAACCAACTTTCATCAAAGAAATAAAAATAAGATCATGAGCAGAACAGTTGTTAGGGTACTGTGATTTCTGGACCATTTAACATCGGCTATGCATTTCTTGGCTGCAACAATCACTGAGTATGAAACAGGTAAAATAGAATGTATATTTCTCACTTGGGAAGGTAATCAGTTACAACAACTTCAATATTTTGTGTCTCTGAATATTTGCATAAATTCCTACCGATCTATTGATAAAATGGACGGGCGCAGCAACGCACGCCATCATGATCTAGTAAAATTGAAAACCCACCTAAGCACCCTACCTTCCAAAGGAGGACGCTAATTTGCAGGCGATAATCAAGCAACTAGACACTTCATGTGGGAACAAAACGAGCCAAGCGATCGGTGCATGCTTTTGCATCGACGCTATGTTTGACACCAAGATTTAACAGTACCACCGCTAAAGAGGCAGGAAATCAATCCTAGCGCCCGCCATTAACGCCTAGCGTTGTAGATGCCCTATTAGCGTGAGAACCATTTTGACCTGAAATATACGTTAGCGCAGCACAACTCCTCTCCGGCGGCTACGTTATTTGAAACAAAAGTTATATTACTCACCGAATAGATTAATTTTGTTTACGATAATAAAATATACTCTCTACGTTCCAAAATAGATAACTCAATTTTATACAACTTTAGTATAAAGTTGGGTCATCTATTTTGTAACGGAGGAAGTAGTAAATAATATAATTTGTACTCCCTAAGGATTAGGATGTGCGGAAAGAAAGAGAAAACAACCTCTATGCAACGAAAGATCAAGGACTGGACGTGCCCAAATAGAGTGCTAATGGAGCAGCAGACACCGTGGGAACGTAACCGAACGTCCTTGCGTAACCCTGTTCACGCGGTGGCGGGGCTCCTGCCACCGGGAGCTGCCGGTGACCGCGAGCCTGGACGAACGACGCTTCTCGCAGGTCGTAGCACCTAGAGCCAGGCGACTGCTTCTTCTTCTTCTTCTTCTTGCCCACACCAAACATCAGCCTCCTCGTGCCAAATTCAAGGCTCCTTTCCATCCGGCGAAGATACAGTCCACCGTCCTTGCCGTAGTCCTGCAATAGAACATGCCCTCCTGGACCTAGCAGGTCGCTCGCTCCATGCTGTTCAGCTTGCGGAAACCACGCGTCCCACTGGCCGTATCGGCCGTAGGTCATCACGCATGGCATCGAGTCCCCCAGCCTGCAGAACTTTGCCTTCTCTAGCATTGGGGCTTTGCCTTCCAGCCGCAGGGGCACGGCCTCCTCAAGGGTGATCTTCTCCGCCGCCAGGTCAAAGCGCACGAGCCTCTCGTCTTGCTCGCGCTCCCCACATGCGGGCCAGTACACCGACTCTTGGGCGTACATTGGATCACCGCATGCCCGGCCATACACGGAGTAGGGGACATGCAGCCTTCTCCAGCCCTGCTTGTTGCCTCCTCCGACCGTGTACACGTGCAGCTCTTCGTCGTCAATAGCCTCGCCCGCACGCCGTGCCCCGTCTTTGACCAAGCCATGGAACACGATCTTGTACCGTTTGGCCGTGGCGTCGTAGCCGAAGCAGTATGCCGATGGGTTGATGTTCCTCCTTGGCCCCGGTGCGTTCGGCGGCTGCACGACTTTGATGGAGCGATGGCCGGTTTCCAGGAAACAGAGCAGGCCGTTGCACGCGTCTACCAAGTCATCCCACACGTCCGCCGTGAGCTCCGCCTTGAGCCGCCAGTGCTCGTCGAAGAGGAAGCCCCTGCCGTTGCACGGGTCTTGGCAGCTGCCGTAGGTGAACCCGGGAAAAAAGACGATGGTGTGTGTCAAGCAAGGAGGCCCTCGTGGTCCGTGGACCATGTGCGCATGGATGAACGCGGGGTCGGCAATGATGTCGCACCATTCTTTGCAGACGCGACGGAGGCGGCGGAGGTCGCTAGCTGGGAGAAGGATTAGGATGCTGGCGAGGATGTCTTGCGGCAGGCACGAGGTGGTGGCCGCAGTCGTAGCATGTTTTTTGGGACCACGCGGATGCCTTCGACTGATGGTTCGCATCATGACATCTGATGACTGGAGATGCATCATCAACTTCGCCGTGAAGATTCAGGATCAGATCCAATAGTAGGGATTGACAAGTTTTTTTACCTAACCTGTGTGCTATGGACTCCGATGACATCAGGAGACGATAATTCTTTATGCGACAAGATTTGCTAGACTCAATTTGTTACCAATACGGGAGACGTTTTTGACTTTTTTTTCTGACCCCCTATGCTCTCTTTAAAATCTGTTTGGATTCCCTTCCCATCTGGATACATGGTGTTGGGTACGTAGGGCCGTTTGGTAGCTGACGTGTTTTTTCTTTCTTGTGATTTTTTAATTGGATTTTCACAGTTTGCATTAGTTTTCTTTGTTTGTTTTGTTTTTTGTTTCTTTCTTTGGGTTTTTCCTTTTTTAGTTCTTCCTTTTTTTTCCAATACATGTCTACATTTACCTTACACAATGTATATTTTTATATACATCGACGTCGGTTGTTGTTCTAGTGCGCTGGTCCTACGGCCTTACGACGACTTCCTGACTGTTTTTTACAACAAGTTTTGCTCGGGTCCAGGGAGGTAGGGGCGATGGTGGCGGTGTGCATAGTGTTTGTAGTTGCCGCTAGGTGGTCTACAGATCTGGACATAATTTTATTTTTTATGGTGTTCGTTCTACTGCCATGATCGGAAGTTTTTCTGCAAAAAAAGTTTAGTTTTACATGTTTAACATATTATTAAAAAATATAACAATATTTTAAATAATTTATTTTATGTCTTTTTCATCTACTAAGACATTTTTCATACACATTTAACATTTTTTAAATACATGATTTTTTTGAATCTGCTTTGATGTCTAACTTTTAATAGACATTCTACGTCTTTAGTACACATTTACAATCATTTTTTATACATATTTACCATTTTCAAATACATGATTAACACTTCTCTAAATATTGTTTTTAATACATTTAAAAAAATTGAAATACAAATTGTAACATTTTTAATCATGTAAAGCAAACTTTATAAAAATGTCATGTACATATTTTCAAACTCAGAAACAATATTTAAAATGTAACTTACATTTTTTTGAATGTTATGAATTTTTTTAATTACAAGAACATTTTTTTACATTGTATAATTATTTTACGAAAACACTAACGCCCACACGTGTGGGGGTTTGCATCTCGCCCACACGCGTGGATCCGCGTCTGTTTGTGAGTGCACGAATCTTGGCATGTTTCTAGTGTCACGTAGGACTGGGCTGGTGTGTGGGCGTTCACCCGGTCGCCCATACGACCGTTTCACCACACGGGAGGGGCTGCTGTGTGGGCGTTCAGCAGTTCACCCACACGCCACTTTCCACTCACGCACAAGGGCTGGTGTGTGGGCATTTGCCATCTCGCCCACACGCCCGTCTTCTCTCCCACACACAAGGTGCTAGTTGCCATGTGTTTTGAAGTGTACATGGCAACTGCCCTAGTGTGCTTGTAAGTAGATGGTAACTCTCTTTTTTCTTACTGAATATGTCAGTTGCGATGTGTTTTGAAGTGTACATGGCAACTGCCCTAGTGTGCTTGTAAGTAGATGGCAACTCTCTTTTTTCTTACCTGAATATGTCAGTTGCCATGTGTTTTACAGGGTACACAGAAACTGCCTAGTGTGCACGTAAGTAGATGGCAACTCTCTTTACCCGAGTTGCCATGTGTTTTTGCATGGTACATGGCAACTGCCCTAGCATGCACGTAAGCAGATGGCAACTCTTCATTTTACATATGGCAACTGTCCTAGCGTGCTTTTGAGCACATGACAACTCTCTCAACTGCCTATGTTAGTAGGTGGCAACTCCTAAAGTTTTAAAATCATTGCAATTGCAGTAGACCAGACCATACATGGTAACTGCAGTTGAGCAACTATGGCAACTGTAGTTGTCCGACATGGCAACTGTAGTTCAGCGACATGGCAATTGCAGTTAAACGAATATGGACGAGGGTCTGGACCATGGCAATTGCGGGCGCGCGGTGACTGTCACGCGGGGCGTGCGGGACCACAAGGTACGAGGCCTGACGCATGGGACGTGTGGGCGTTATCTATTTCACCCACACGCACGCGTGTGAGAGGGGTCAGGAGGGAAAAAAGAGGTGTGTGAAAATTACTTGTTTTGCCCACACATAGATGTGTGGGCTGTTCCTTTTATGCACCACACAAAATGTGTGGGCAGTCCCCCCTAACGCCCACACGTGTGGCACTTATCGGCGTCCTTATTTTTAGAAAATGTTACTTATTTGTTATGAAATGTGTGACATTTTTCATCTTTTGTTGCTATCAACATTTTTGAAAAATTACGCTAACAAACTTTTAAAATTGTGTTGATTTTTTATATATTGAAATGAGTTTTTTTGGATCACCAAAATGAGCCTGGCCGTACCTAGCTCTGGCCACATGCAGCCTCGTCCATCCCTTGAGTCCTCCCACCATGTGTACACATGCAGCTCTTCATCGTCAATAGCCTCTCCCGCACGCCGTGTGCCATCTTCCACTAGTGCAGAACCGGGCTTTAGTGCCGGTTCGTAACAGCCTTTAGTGCCGGTTCGGCAACCGATGCTAAAGAGTGGGGACTAAAGGCCCCCCCCCTTTAGTACCGGTTCGTTACGAACCGACGCTAAAGTGCCACCACGTGGCACGTGCCAGGCCCAGGTGTGTGTAGGACATTAGTACCGGATGGTAACACCAACCGGTACTAAATGTTTGGGTGTGTTCTATTTTTTTCCTTTAATTTTGTGTTTTCAATTTAATTTAGTGATTGTTTTACATTATAATGAGTTGTTAAATCATTAGGTGAAAGTACCGCAGATTAGTTTCGACTGGATGCATTAGATGATCAAGTATAATATGGATATGTCATATACTTGATCACTTAGCTAGGATCCATCCAGCTGAAACTAATCTGCGGTTTCTTTCATTAAATGATATAATAACTCATCATCATCATCATCTTAATATAAAAACTCTTGCATCATATCATCAACATGAGTATACCAGCTAGCTAAAAATCATCATAGTCGTCATTATCACTATTTAACCATCATAGTCATTACCGCTATCTAATCACCAGCAACACTAGCTTAAAGAAGAAACATTCACTTGTACCAGAAGCAAAAATATCAACAAGTTCAACATGATGGTCATGATATTATAAGCGTTCATAACACCACAAAAGCAAATCACTCTTTGAGATTAAGTGCAGGATGAAGAACACGGACATGAGAGGACAAGTACTAAGAGCATGAACTAGCTAAATCACTCCTGCTGCTCTCTCTCAGGTAAAATAACATAGAATATGTATAGCTCTCCTGATTCATCATACTGGAGCATGCAGATGAACCTGCCTCCTAATCATGGGCTGCGCTTCTCATTGCTGCCCCTAGTACTTCTCTGCGATCGTTAAATTTTTTCCTCCAATCTTTCACTATTAAGCATTCATCGCTTCTAGAAATCATGAATGCACTCATGTGTAATGTGGGATATCTTGGCCGTAAGCTAACAATTGACATGCGATCTTTAGTCTCGATCCCCTGAGGCACAACTGTCATCGGGAGTCCCTGTTGAAGAATATCGTATAATAATTAATTAATATACTTAGGAATGAAAGTTTAGCAAAAAAAATATGTATGCAAAAGATGCATTGAGGATAAATAGTAAAAATCTTACCATCATTCCTAAATAGATGTGACCGTAGTTCAATACGATCACTATTGGTCGCATGTTTTGAGTACTAACATTTCTAAGTGCAGGCAGAAAATTTGTCTTGACAGTATGAAGATCCTCAAGCCATGAAACATAATGACTTATCTCCTCGCAGTTTAGTTCAGCTCCGGGACAGTAGTAGGTCCTGTCTACCAAAGTGCCGGACATGTTTACTTGAATGGAAATAAGCTGTCAATAGAAATTAGTTATCAACTATTTTTGAATAAGCAATATCAAAGACATAAATATGGTTGAGAATAACTCACATAATGGTAGAACTGGAGGCGTCTGCACATCGATCCAGATGTCTCTATTACCTTCAATATCATTTTCCGGATGAATATCAAAGGTGATAACCATATCAGGCTCAAATGCATAAGCCTTGCATAGTGCTTGCCAAATTTTGCATTCAAAATAGGTGTACGTGTCTGCATTGTATACTTTGACGTGGAAAGTATAATCATGCTAAGTTTTCAGGTAAACTGTCTTTACCTCCATAGTTACCATAGCATTGAAACCTATCTTATCCAAGACAAAAATTCTTGCATGGCAGCGGATGCGCTAGTGGAATAGTGAAAATTAAAAATTATAAGTTGAAGCAAATGAAACATATATAAGTCATGCATAATTACGAAAAAAGACTTGTCGTTCTGACTTATTGTATCGAATTCAAAGGTATCATCCAGCTTGATGCTGAATCGCCTATCATCAACAAGGAAATTTCTGTCGCACATGCCGCGCTGGTCTTCACAGAATTCGCACATAATAAAATCTTTTTCGTCGTCAGACAACATTTCCTATGTTCATATAGGTGAAACATTAAACACTTACTAATTCTATTAATTCAACTAATTCAACTACTTCTGTTAATTCAACTAATTCTGTTAATTCAACTAATTCAACTAAGCATTTAATAAAAATAAACTTGTTCTATTAATTTTCTTACTAAAATAAACTAGTTCTATTAAAATCTCATATACCTAAATTTTAATTAGATCATCAAATCTCATATACCTAAATTATCTCACTAAAAATAAACTAATTCTATTAATTCAACTAGTTCGACTAAGCATTTGCTAAAAATAAACTAGTTATATTAATTCAACTAGTTCAAATAATCTCATATACCTAAATTTCCTTACTAAAAGTAAACTAGTTCTATTAATTCACCTAGTTTAACTAAGCATTTACTAAAAATAAACTAGTTATATTAACTCAACTAGTTCAAATTATCTCATATACCTAAATTTTCTTACTAAAAATAAACTAGTTCTATTAATTCAACTAGTTCAACTAAGCATTTACTAAAAATATACTAGTTATATTAATTCAACTAGTTCAAGTAATCTCATATACCTAAATTTTCTTACTAAAAATAAAATAGTTTTACTAATTCAACTAGTTCAATTAAGTATTTACTAAAAATAAACTAGTTATATTAATTCAGCTAGTTCAAACACTCTCATATACCTAAATTTTCTGACTAAAAATAAACTAGTTCTATTAATTCAAATAGTTGAACTAAGCATTTACTAAAAATAAACTAGTTATATTAACATTCTAACATTCTTATCTACAAAATTCATCTAACATTAATCTAAACAATAGAAAATAGAAAATAAGTAAAAAAAATATGTGTGTGTGTGTAGTACTGTGTGTGTATGCGTGTGTACATGTGTGTGTGTGTGTGTGTGTGTGTGTTTGTGTGTATGTGTTTGTGTATGTGTGTGTGTGTGTGTGTGTGTGTGTGTGGGTACGAGCGGGCCGGGGGCGGCGGCGTACGGGCGGCGACGGGGCCGGACGGCGCGACGACAGGCGGCGGGCCGGGGGCGATCGACGGCGCGATCAAGATGGCGACGTAGTACGGGGCGGCGGTGCGAGACGGCGACGACGGGCGGCGAGGGCGACGGCGCGCGGCGGGGGCGGCGAGTGCGGCGGGAGCGACGACGCGGCGGCGGCGGCGATGTCGTGCGAGAAGTGGAGAAGAAGTGGTCGATGGAACTGATTTTTCGTAAGTACCGTATATATAGGAGGGCCCTTTAGTACCGGTTGGAGCCACCAACCGGTACTAAAGGCCAATTTTGGCCAGGCCAAGCGGCGGGAAACGAGCACCTTTAGTACCGGTTCATTACCCTAACCGGTACTAAAGGACAACCCATTAGTACCGATTGGTGGCTCCCTACTAATGGTCATGCGCTGCCACCCACGGTGCACTATATTTAGTCCCACCTCGGCGAACGAAGGGCAGCCACACTGGTTTATAAACCCAGTCGCGGCTGCTCTTTCGAATTCCTCTATATAGCAGGCTTCTGGGCTTAACTAGGGCACGCTGCCTTGTGAGCCTACCGGCGCTTCTGGGCCTGAATTTGCACACCCTAGGTCTGGCAGGCCCACCGGACAGCGCCCCAACTATTTTTTATATAGTTTTTTTTCTGCATTATTTATTTTTGAGTAATTTTTTATATAGTTTTTTCTTTTCTGCTTTATTTTTTTCTTCTATTTATTTCTGAGTAGTTTTTTTGCTGTATTTAGTTTCTTTGTGAATATTTTTGCTTTATATTTTTTTCTTTTCTGCATTATTTATTTTCTTCTATTTATTTTTGAGTAATTTTTTATATAGTTTTTTCTTTTCTGCTTTTTTTCTTCAATTTATTTCTGAGTAGTTTTTTTGCTGTATTTAGTTTCTTTGTGAATATTTTTGGTTTAGTTGCTCCGAATGCTGCATAATGCTTCATTTCGGAGTGATTTTCAATTTCATGATCATTTAGCTATCTAAACAAATTGATGACGTCGCTTTGAATGCTGCATAATGCCGGCTCAAAAAAAGTCTGGAGTTTAAATAAGTTTAAAAAAATGATGTGCCCGTGTAACTTATGAGTTCTGGTCCGAAACCCTGATACTCCGAAAGAGATTGTCCAGTTTGTACACGAAGTGCGTCCAATTTTTGCCGTGACCCTCTCTACTCTTTCGCACATGCTATGGGGGTGAAATGATGATGTCATGCCAAGTTTCAACATTTTCAGAGTTCATTTTGTTGTAATTTACTGTTTCACGGTCATTTAGCTCTCTAAACAAATTGGTAAATGACTGGAAAACAACAAATGATGTCAGAACGTGTTGGATATTGATGACGCCGCTTTCAATGCTGCATAATACCGGGTCAAAAAAAGTCTGGAGTTCAAATAAGTTTTAAAAAAATGAAGTGCCCGTGTAACAGATGAGTTCTCATCCGAAACCGTGATACTTCGAAAGAGATTGTCCAGTTTGTACACGGAGTGCGTCCTGTTTTTGCCGTGACCCTCTCTACTCTTTCGCACATACTATGCGGGTGAAATGATGATACCGTTAACATTTTCAGAGTTCGTTTTGTAGTGATTTTCAATTTCATGGTCATTTAGCTCTGATCTAAATAAATCGGTAGGACATCATCATAATGTGCACAATGTGATCAAGGAGTTGATCATGGGATGATGTGTTACGGAACGAGTAAAGAGACTTGCCGGTAACGAGATTGAACAAGGTATCGGTATACAGACGATCGAATCTCGGGCAAGTACAATACCGCTAGACAAAGGGAATTGTATACGGGATTGATTGAGTCCTTGACATCGTGGTTCATCCGATGAGATCATCGTGGAACATGTGGGAGCCAACATGGGTATCCAGATCCCGCTGTTGGTTATTGACCAGAGAACGTCTCGGTCATGTCTGCATGGTTCCCGAACCCGTAGGGTCTACACACTTAAGGTTCGATGACGCTAGGGTTATAAAGGAAGTTTGTATGTGGTTACCGAATGTTGTTCGGAGTCCCGGATGAGATCCCGGACGTCACGAGGAGTTCCGGAATGGTCCGGAGGTAAAGATTTATATATGGGAAGTCCTGTTTTGGTTACCAGAAAAGTTTCAGGCGATATCGGTAATGTACCGGGACCACCGGGAGGGTCCCGGGGGTCCACCAAGTGGGTCCACCTGCCCCAAAAGGCTGCGTGGGCCAAGTGTGGGAGGGGACCAGCCCCTAGGTGGGCTGGTGCGCCCCCCACAAGGGGCCCAAGGCGCAAGGGAGAGTGGGAGGGGGCAAACCCTAGTCCAGATGGGCCTTAAGGCCCACCTAGTGGGCGCCTCCCCCTCTCTCCCCTCTTGGCCGCCTCCCCCTTTTCCCATCTAGGGCTGCCGCCCCTCTAGGGGTGGGAACCCTAGAGGGGGGCACCCTCCTCCCTCTCCCCTATATATATTGAGGCATGGGGCTGCCCATAACACACGATTTGATCTCTGCCTGATGGTGCAACCCTCCCTCTCTTTCTCCTCATATCCCGTGGTGCTTGGCGAAGCCATGTAGGATAGCCACGCTCCTCCACCACCACCACGCCGTTGTGCTGCTGCTGGATGGAGTCTTCCTCAACCTCTCCCTCTCTCCTTGCTGGATCAAGGCGTGGGAGACGTCACCGGGCTGTACGTGTGTTGAACACGGAGGTGCCGTCCGTTCGGCACTAGGATCTCCGGTGATTTGGATCACGACGAGTACAACTCCTTCAACGCCGTTCTCTTGAACGCTTCCGCTTAACGATCTACAAGGGTATGTAGATGCACTCTCCTTCCCTCGTTGCTAGTTTCTCCATAGATAGATCTTGGTGACACGTAGGAAAATTTTGAATTTCTGCTACGTTCCCCAACAGTGGCATCATGAGCTAGGTCTATTGCGTAGATTCTTTGCACGAGTAGAACATAAAGTAGTTGTGGGCGTTGATGTTGTTCAATATGCTTACCGTTAGTAGTCCAATCTTGTTTTGACGGTATTGTGGGATGAAGCGGCCCGGACCGACCTTACACGTACTCTTACGTGAGACAGGTTCCACCGACTGACATGCACTTGGTGCATAAGGTGGCTAGCGGGTGCCAGTCTCTCCCACTTTAGTCGGAACGGATTCGATGAAAAGGGTCCTTATGAAGGGTAAATAGCAATTGGCATATCACGTTGTGGTTTTGCGTAGGTAAGAAACGTTCTTGCTAGAAACCCATAGCAGCCACGTAAAACATGCAAACAACAATTAGAGGACGTCTAACTTGTTTTTGCAGGGTATGCTTTGTGATGTGATATGGCCAAGAAGAATGTGATGAATATATGTGATGTATGAGATTGATCATGTTCTTGTAATAGGAATCACGACTTGCATGTCGATGAGTATGACAACCGGCAGGAGCCATAGGAGTTGTCTTTATTTATTGTATGACCTGCGTGTCATTGAACAACGCCATGTAATTACTTTACTTTATTGCTAACCGGTAGCCATAGTAGTAGAAGTAATAGTTGGCGAGACAACTTCATGAAGACACGATGATGGAGATCATGATGATGGAGATCATGGTGTCATGCCGGTGACGATGATGATCATGGAGCCCCGAAGATGGAGATCAAAAGGAGCGAAATGATATTGGACATATCATGTCACTATTTGATTGCATGTGATGTTTATCATGTTTATGCATCTTGTTTACTTAGAACGACGGTAGTAAATAAGATGATCCCTTACAACAATTTCAAGAAGTGTTCTCCCCTAACTGTGCACCGTTGCTACAGTTCGTCGTTTCGAAGCACCTCGTGATGATCGGGTGTGATAGATCCTTACGTTCACATACAACGGGTGTAAGACAGATTTACACATGCAATACACTTAGGGTTAACTTGACGAGCCTAGCATGTACAGACATGGCCTCGGAACACGAAGACCGAAAGGTCGAGCATGAGTCGTATAGTAGATACGATCAACATGAAGATGTTCACCGATGATGACTAGTCCGTCTCACGTGATGATCGGACACGGCCTCGTTAACTCGGATCATGTAATCACTTAGATGACTAGAGGGATGTCTATCTGAGTGGGAGTTCATAAGATGAACTTAATTATCTGAACATAGTCAAAAGGATTTTGCAAATTATGTCGTAGCTCGCGCTTTAGTTCTACTGTTTTAGATATGTTCCTAGAGAAAATATAGTTGAAAGTTGAAAGTAGCAATTATGCGGACAGTAGAAAGCTTATGTCCTTAATGCACTGCTTAGTGTGCCGAACCCCAAACGTCGTTTTTGGATGTTACGAACATCGGATATACACGTTTTGATAACTACGTGATAGTTCAGTTAAACGGTTTAGAGTTGAGGCACTAAAGACGTTTTCGAAACATCGCGGAACATATGAGATGTTTCAAGGGCTGAAATTGGGATTTCAGGCTCGTGCCCACGTCAAGAGGTATAAAACCTCCGACGATTTTCTTAGCCTGCAAACTAAGGGTGAAAAGCTTAATCGTTGATCTTGTGCTCAGATTGTCTAAGTGCAACAATCGCTTGAATCGAGTGGGAGTTGATCTTCCAGATGAGATAGTGATGTTTCCCCAAAGTCATTGCCACCAAGCTGCTAGAGCTTCGTGATGAACTATAACATATCATGGATAGATATGATGATCCTTGAAATATTCGTGATGTTTGACACCGCGAAAGTAGAAATCAAGAAGGAGCATCAATTGTTGATGGTTGGTGAAACCACTAGTTTCAAGAAGGGCAAGGGAACAAAGGGATACTTCATGAAACGGCAATTCAGCTACTGCTCTAGTGAAGAAACCCAAGGTTGAACCCAAACCCGAGACTAAGTGCTTCTGTGATAAAGGGAACAGCCACTGGAGCAGAATTACCCTAGATACTTGGTAGATGAGAAGGATGGCAAGGTCGATAGAAGTATATTGGATATACATTGTGTTGATGTGTACTTTACTAGTACTCCTAGTAGCACCAGGGTATTAGATACCGGTTCGGTTGCTAAGTGTTAGTAACTCGAAATAAAAGCTACGGAATAAACGGAGACTAGCTAAAGGTGACCTGATGATATGTGTTGGAAATGTTTCCAATGTTGATATGATCAAGCATCGCACACTCCCTCTACCATCGAGATTGGTGTTAAAACCTGAATAATTGTTATTTGGTGTTTGCGTTGAGCATAGACATGATTGGATTATGACTATCGCAATACGGTTATTCATTTAAAGAGAATAATGGTTACTCTATTTATTTGAATAATACCTTCAATGGTCTTGCACCTAAAATGAATGGTTCATTGAAATCTCGATCGTAGTGATACACATGTTCATGCCAAAAGATAGTAATGATAGTACCACCTACTTGTGGCACTGCCACGTAAGTCATATCGGTATAAAATGCATGAAGAAGCTCCATGTTGATGGATCTTTGGACTCACTCATTTTTGAAAAGTTTGAGACATGCGAACCATGTCTATTGGTGTATATGCATGAAGAAACTCCATGCAAATGGACCGTTTGAACTCACTTGATTTTGAATCACTTAAGACATGCAAATCATACCACATGGGCAAGATGACTGAAAGCCTCGTTTTAGTAAGACGGAACAAGATAGCAACTCGTTGGAAGTAACACATTTTGATGTGTGCAGTCCAATGAGTGCTGAGGCATGCAGTGAATATCGTTATGTTCGTACTTCACAGATGATTCGAGTAGATGTTGAGAATATTTTCTTGATGAAACACAACTCTGAATTATTGAATGGTTCAAGTAATTTCAGAGTGAAGTAGAAGATCATTGTGACAAGAGGATAAAATGTCTATGATATGATCATAGAGATGAATATCTGAGTTACGAGTTTTGGCACACAATTAAGACATTGTGGAAATTGTTTTGCAATTAATACCGCCTGGAACACCATAGTGTGATGGTGTGTCCGAACATCATAGTTGCACCCTATTGGATATGGTGCGTACCATGATGTCTCTTATCGAATTACCACTATTGTTCATGGGTTAGGCATTAGAGACAACCACATTCACTTTAAATAGGGCACCACGTAATTCCGTTGAGATGACACCATATGAATTATGGTTTAGAGAAACCTAAGTTGTCGTTTCTTAAAGGTTTGGGGCTGCGACGCTTATGTGAAAAAGTTTCAGGATTGATAAGCTCGAACCCAAAGCGGATAAAATGCATCTTCATAGGACACCCAAAACAGTTGGGTATACCTCCTAATTCAGATCCGAAAGCAATATGGATTGTTTCTTGAATCGGGTCCTTTCTCGAGGAAAGGTTTCTCTCGAAAGAGTTGAGTGGGAGGATGGTGGAGACTTGATGAGGTTATTGAACCGTCACTTCAACTAGTGTGTAGCAGGGCATAGGAAATTGTTCCTGTGGCACCTACACCAATTGAAGTAAAAGCTTATGATAGTGATCATGAAGTTTTGGATCAAGTCACTACCGTACCTCGTAGGGTGACAAGGATGCGTACTACTTCAGAGTGGTGTAGTAATCCTGTCTTGAAGGTCATGTTGCTAGACAACAATGAACCTACGAGCTATGGAGAAGTGATGGTGGGCCCAAATTCCGACAAATGGTTAGGAGCCATGAAATCCGAGATAGGATCCATATATCAGAACAAAGCATGGACTTTGGTGGACTTGCCCAATGATTGGCAAGCCATTGAGATAAATGGATCTTTAAGAAGAAGACGGACGTGGACGGTGATGTCACCGTCTATGAAGCTCGACTTGTGGCGAAGAATTTTTCACAAGTTCAAGGAGTTAACTACAATGAGATTTTCTCATCCGTAGCGCTGCTTAAGTCCGTCGGAATCATGTTAGCATAAGCAGCATTTATGAAATCTGGCAGATGGATGTCAAAACGAGTTTCCTTACCAACTTTCGTAAGGAAAGGTTGTATGTGATACAATCAGAAAGGTTTTGTCGATCCTAAGGATGCTAAAAGGTATGCTAGCTCCAGCAATCCTTCTAAGGACTGGAGTAAGCATCTCGGAGTTGGAATGTGCGCTTTGATGAGATGATCAAAGAATTTGGTGTATACAAAGTTTATGAGAAACTTGTATTTCCAAATAAGTGAGTGGGAGCACTATAGAATTTCTGATGAGTATATGTTGTTGACATATTGTAGATCAGAGATGACGTAGATTTTCTAGAAAGCATATAGGGTTATTTGAAAGGTGTTTTTCAATAGAAAACCTGGATTAAGCTACTTTAACATTGAGCATCAAGATCTATAAGGATAGATCAAAATGCTTAATAATACTTTCAAATGAGCACATACCTTGACATGATCTTGAAGGTGTTCAAGATGGATCAGTCAAAGAAGAAGTTCTTGCCTGAGTTGTAAGGTACGAAGTTAAGACTTAAAGCTCGACCTCGGCAGAAAAGAGAGAAAGGACGAAGGTCGTCCCCTATGCTTTAGACGTAGGCTCTACAGTATGCTATGCTGTGTACCACACCTGAAGTGTGCCTTGCCATGAGTCAGTCAAGGGGTACAAGAGTGATCCAAGAATAGATCACAGTACAGCGGTCAAAGTTATCCTTAGTAACTAATGGACTAAGGAATTTTCTCGGTTATGGAGGTGATAAAGAGTTCAACGTAAAGAGTTACGACGATGCAAGCTTAACACCTATCCGGATAGCTCTGAGTAGAGATACCGGATACGTATAACGGAGAAACAATTTAGAATAGCTCCAAGTAGAATAGTTATTTGGAATAGCTCCAAATAGAGCGTGGTAGCTGCATCTAGGAGATGACATAAAGATTTGTAAAGCACACACGGATCTGAAAGGTTCAGACCCGTTGACTAAAACCTCTCTCACAAGCAACATGATCAAACCCAGAACTCATTGAGTGTTAATCACATAGTGATGTGAACTAGATTATTGACTCTAGTAAACTCTTTGGATGTTGGTTACATAGCGATGTGACCTGTGAGTGTTAATCACATGGCGATGTGAACTAGATTATTGACTCTAGTGCAAGTGGGAGACTGTTGGAAATATGCCCTAGAGGTAATAATAAATTGGTTATTATTATATTTCCTTGTTCATGATAATCGTTTATTGTCCATGCTATAATTGTATTGATAGGAAACTCAGATACATGTGTGGATATATAGACAACACCATGTCCCTAGTAAGCCTCTAGTTGACTAGCTTGTTGATCAATAGATGGTTACGGTTTCCTGACCATGGACATTGGATGTCGTTGATAACGGGATCACGTCATTAGGAGAATGATGTGATGGACAAGACCCAATCCTAAGCCTATCACAAAGATCGTGTAGTTCGTATGCTAAAGCTTTTCTAATGTCAAGTATCTTTTCCTTAGACCATGAGATTGTGCAACTCCCGGATACCGTAGGAATGCTTTGGGTGTACCAAACGTCACAACGTAACTGGGTGGCTATAAAGGTGCACTACAGGTATCACCGAAAGTGTCTGTTGGGTTGGCACGAATCGAGACTGGTATTTGTCACTCCGTGTAAACGGAGAGGTATCTCTGGGCCCACTCGGTAGGACATCATCATAATGTGCACAATGTGATCAAGGAGTTGATCACGGGATGATGTGTTACGGAACGAGTAAAGAGACTTGCCGGTAACGAGATTGAACAAGGTATCGGTATACAGACGATCGAATCTCGGGCAAGTACAATACCGCTAGACAAAGGGAATTGTATATGGGATTGATTGAGTCCTTGACATCGTGGTTCATCCGATGAGATCATCGTGGAACATGTGGGAGCCAACATGGGTATCCAGATGCTGCTGTTGATTATTGACCAGAGAACGTCTCGGTCATGTCTGCATGGTTCCCGAATCCGTAGGGTCTACACACTTAAGGTTCGATGACGCCAGGGTTATAAAGGAAGTTTGTATGTGGTTACCGAATGTTGTTCGGAGTCCCGGATGAGATCCCGGACGTCACGAGGAGTTCCGGAATGGTCCGGAGGTAAATATTTATATATGGGAAGTCCTATTTTGGTTACCGGAAAAGTTTCGGGCGATATCGGTAATGTACCGGGACCACCGGGAGGGTCCCGGGGGTCCACCAAGTGGGTCCACCTGCCCCAAAAGGCTGCGTGGGCCATGTGTGGGAGGGGACCAGCCCCTAGGTGGGCTGGTGCGCCCCCCACAAGGGGCCCAAGGCGCAAGGGAGAGTGGGAGGGGGCAAACCCTAGTCCAGATGGGCCTTAAGGCCCACCTAGTGGGCGCCTCCCCCCCTCTCCCCTCTTGGCCGCCTCCCCCTTTTCCCATCTAGGGCTGCCGCCCCTCTAGGGGTGGGAACCCTAGAGGGAGCGCACCCTCCTCCCTCTCCCCTATATATATTGAGGCATGGGGCTGCCCATAACACACGATTTGATCTCTGCCTGATGGTGCAGCCCTCCCTCTCTTTCTCCTCATATCCCGTGGTGCTTGGCGAAGCCCTGTAGGATAGCCACGCTCCTCCACCACCACCACGTCGTTGTGCTGCTGCTGGATGGAGTCTTCCTCAACCTCTCCCTCTCTCCTTGCTGGATCAAGGCGTGGGAGACGTCACCGGGCTGTACGTGTGTTGAACGCGGAGGTGCCGTCCGTTCGGCACTAGGATCTCCGGTGATTTGGATCACGACGAGTACAACTCCTTCAACCCCGTTCTCTTGAACGCTTCCGCTTAACGATCTACAAGGGTATGTAGATGCACTCTCCTTCCCTCATTGCTAGTTTCTCCATAGATAGATCTTGGTGACACGTAGGAAAATTTTGAATTTCTGCTACGTTCCCCAACAGTAAACATGTAAAAATATACATAAAAAATATATTGATTATGAATGATCTTTTTGTGTACAATCTGAATTGTCAGTATGAGTTCTCAACGGTTTAGAAACCGGTGAAGACTCATATTAAGTCCACAAATTATACACATAGAGTTCAATGAAGACCAAATGCTTGTGATAGTTTGAGAAGTAACATATTTAAGGTGGTAAAAATCTTGCTAGGGGAGTGAGGTGGACTAAAAATAGCCTGCCACAACCTCTTTACTACCGGTTCGTGCCACGAACCGGTAATAAAGGTGATGGCCGGGCCCAGCATCTTTAGTACCGGTTCGTGGCACAATCGGTACTACAGATTCGCAATGAACCGGTACTAAATATCTCCCCCCGCCTAGCCATTTGAACCAGTACTAATGGACACATTAATGCCGGCTCAAATGCAAACCGGGACTAATGTGTCTCAGATTTGACCCTTTTTCTACTAGTGTTCAACAAAGCCATGATGCATGATCTTGTATCGCCTAGTCGTTGCATCGTAGCCGAAGCAGTATGCCGAGGCGTAGATGTTCCTCGTGGGCCCCGACTCCTCCGGCGGACGCGACAGTGTCAGTGACTCACCGGTGAACGGCTCTACGACTTTGATAGAGCCCTAGCCGGCTTTCAGGAAGCAGAGCAGGCCATTGCAGGAGCCTATCAAGTTATCCCACACATCCGCCATGAGCTCCGCCGTGAGATACCAGTGCTTGTCGAAGAGGAAGCCCCTGTCGCGGCCGCTGCCGTATGTGAATCCGGGAAAAATACCATGGTGTGTGTCAAACAGGGAGGCCCTCGTGTTCTGTGGATCATGTGCGCATGGATGAACGCAGGGTTGGCGATGATGCCCCGCCATTCTTTGCAGACGCGGCGGAGGCGGTGGAGGTCACTCCCTGGGAGAAGAACCAGAATGTTGGCGAGGACGTCTTGCGGCAGGCACGCGGTGGTGCCCGCCGTTGTAGCCTGTTTTTTTGGGTCCAGGCGGGTGCGCTCGCATCGTGGTTCACATCGGCCTCTAGTAAAGAATATTGCGCGGATATTTTTTGACTGCCCGATTACTAGAGGATACGCTAACACCTAGCAGAGAAATTAAGGCCAAAAGATTTGCTGGACTTTAACATGTTGGAGAAGAGGAAATTTTCTGTTAGGATCTCCTGCAAGGTGTAGGAATTGGATACTATTTGCCCTTGGTACGCGTCAGGTCTCGCCAACAACCACGTGTTAATTAGCCGACATACGATATGCCCTAACTCACCTGTCAGATCCTCTAGTAAGCCAACCCAACACCGGTTCCATATATCTCTTCTACAAATACTACTCCTGGCACATAGAATTGTCAAAAAAAATTAGCACTTAGGGTTCTCTGTCTCTCAATCGATTGGAGATAGCCTAGTTCGACTTTTTTTTGACGGGAAAGCTTATACTTTATTAATCAAAGGATGGATATATCGTCTGCCAGCAGACTCACAATAAAATCAGGCGGGGCATCAATCCAACAAGATGGATTATTAGCACGTCCCCATCTAGCCAGATCATGGGCTACATAATTTGACTCTCTAATACAATGCTCAATAGTAAACCTCCCGAAATCTGCTAGATAACTACGACATTCATCAAGAACCAGCGCTGCCACCATAGAATAACCTTCATTGAATCTAAGTGCATCCACCACCGTGATATTATCCGATCTCACCACCAAGTTATTGCATCCTGTATCTCTTGCTAGCTTCGGTCCTTCAAGAAGAGCTGCCGCTTCTGCCGTAAACACATCAGCTACATGTTCAAATCTCGCCGTGGATGCCGACATGAAAGATCCTCGGTGATCACGGATTACAGCACCACAAGACCCTGCATAATCGCCTTCTGTGAATGAAGCATCGACATTAAGGACAAGTTGTCCTGCTAGGAACGTCGGCCACCTGTTGATCTTGGGTGTAGATTTAGCTTGTGCTCCACGCACATAATTAATCGCTAGGGCAACCACCGCCGGCGCTGTTCGTCCTGGAGTCAATATTTCTTCCCCTCGCACGAACTGTCTTCTTTGCCACCATAAGAACCAACAAACTGTTGATATGAGCTCTGGTAGCTCGACCAATCCAGAATATTGTCGCCGATAATAATCATCACATAAAATGAACTCCAAGACTACTGAACCTGCTCGATAAGTCAATGAAGCAAAGTTAATATTTGCTGCAATTCCCAAAGCTTCACAAACTGCTTGCGCCCTTGCACACTTAAACAACATATGTGCTAAGTCCTCCGCACCATCTGTACAGTATGTGCATTGGGACAAGTTTCCAACATGGCGATTCATAAGAGTACTCCGGCATGGGATGACATTGTGCAAGCATCTCCAGATATAAATTTTAACTTTCGCTGGCACTCTGAAACTCCACAACTTCTTCCAAATTGGATGGGGCGCCATCGAGAAGCGTGCCAGACCGTTGTCATCTGTATCATAATTCATTTCCCATTACATATAATAGGCAGAATGTACCTAGTTTGACTTAATTAAACGACTGACCCGAGCTTTCAAAATCTTCTACTCTTAAAAGGGAGTTGATAGCTTCGCCTTCACGGTTTATTTCTGCTGATTTTTTTATAATCAAATTCTATTAAAGGGGAAGATCTCGTTTCGTACATGCTTTGGTAGATGTTGATTCAATTCAATCACATAAATAATTAGTCATTAAGAATTCAAAAATCACATCATATATGTAAGATCAGCTTCCTAAAACACAGAGGCATAAGATTTTCTTTCTCAATAACCTTCCAACATAAAATCAGATAATCCTCAATAACAAATCGCTAATCCCATGCACTAATCTCTAATATTAATTGATAATCACAACTTTCCTAATACAACAAAAATTATTATTTTTCATATCTAACCAAATCACATCTACGCTGTTTTTTTCCACCTCACCTCCCACATAACGAAAAAAATGTGCACCTCAATCTAATTCCTAGTAGGTCGTAATCCCCGTTGTTGCCTCTATCACGTAACCCTCCGCCGTCCAACATCTTCTCCTCCATCAACCTCCAAGACCATCGCCGCTGCCATTGAGAAACTCCAGGTCACGGCAGGATGCAAGAGAGATATCACCATGGGATGACGTCGTCGCCACCATGAACTATGCAATGAATATGACCATCACCTTGGTCATTTGGGCCATGAATGTTCATGCACGATAGCTCGTTGTGTGAAGGATTTTTTTTTCAAAATTGTCTTATTGAAGTTTGCTATTATTTCCTCACAACTAGTACACATAAAAGGACTTTATGCGAAAGGATCGTTTTTTTCTTTATGAACTTTATACCTTTTCTTTCATTTTTTTCAAAACGGGGTCAAAATGGCCGGCATGACTATTCATAGCAAGGAGTTGAATCTTTCCAAACTATAAGTGGTTCTTCCATGTAATGAGTACTGGCATACCTAAAAATGTTTTTCTAATTTTTAGGACAGAGCTATCACACACTTACAGTTCAAATTTGAGTTACTTTCGGGAAATCAAGATAAAGTCATTTAAATGTGCAAAAGTAGCTAAGATCTCGAAAATGTATAAAACTTGGGAATTGTCCATAAACTATGGTCTACTTTATGTGAAAATTGGAGTGGTGCCATTTTGCACCCTAGTTTTTGTACTTGCTTCACAAAAAACCATTTTTGATACTTAGAAAATAGAAAATGATTTTTTGTACAAAAAATTTCCAAACTCTATTTGACAACATTGTTTGTAATGGCAAGATGCACACATATGCCCTAGTTCACCACATTGTCATAAAGGAAACTATGCAATGAATATGGTCATCACGTTGGTCATTTGAGACCATATTTTTACATGGCAAAAAGTGTAACTAATATGGCCTCAAATGCAAAAGTTTTCAACATAAAAATTATCCGTCTCGTCAAAATGAACAACTTTGATTTTTGGACCACCTTCATCCGAGATCGTATGCAACCTCTACAGCCGAAACCATGCAGTGTAGTGAAGATCGCCTTTTGTAGTGTAGCACTAGGCAAAACCCTGTTTGCTTACTTTTGTTGTTTTACCGAGTGTTTTGTCCACAACACATGAAAAAGTACCCGTGTCATGGTGTTCTCACGGGGTATGCCCAATCACGGCAGATGCATGGCATGTCTTAAAGAGGTGAGAGCAAGGCTGCAGCGGAGATCCCGGATGGGATAGGGCAAGTCATGTTACTAGACCATGATGAACCTACGAACTATGAGGAAGCGATGATGAGCCCAGATTCCGTGAAATGGCTTGAGGCCATGAAATATGAGATGGGATCCATGTATGAGAACAAAGTATGGACTTTGATGGATTTGCCCGATGATCGACAAGCCATAGAAAATAAATGAATCTTCAAGAAGAAGACTGATGCTGACGGTAATGCTACTGTTTACAAAGCTCGACTTGTTGCGAAAGGTTTTCGACAAGTTCAAGGAGTTGACTACGATGATACTTTCTCATCCGTAGCGATGCTTAAGTCTGTCCGAATCATGTTAGCAATTGCTGCATTTTATGATTACCAAATTTGGCAGATGGATATCAAAACTGCATTCTTTAATGGATTTCTTGAGGAAGAGTTGTATATGACGCAACCAGAAAGTTTTGTCAATGCAAAGGGTGCTAACAAAGTGGGCAAGCTCCAGCGATCCATTTATGGACAGGTGCAAGCCTCTCGGGGTTGGAATAAACGCTTTGATAGTGTGATCAAAGCATATGGATTCATACAGACTTTTGGAGAAGCCTGTATTTATAAGAAAGTGAGTGGGATCTTTATAGCATTTCTAATATTATATGTGGATGACGGAAGGAGGGACGGAAGGAGGGGAGTACCTCGGCGGTGGACGGACGAAGGCGGCGGCGGCGGCGGCGATGCACGACGATGGTTATCGGCACCCGGGCGAGAGTGAGATCAGTGTGAGTGAGGGCCGGTCGTGCGCATGGGGATAAGGTAGGGATAGTTGTAGCGCGTTTGCCAAAACACGCTACAACTAATCTGAATAGCAGTAGCGCTTTGCATATAAACCGCTACTGCTAAGTGTAACTATACAAAAAATATGTCATCCACATATAATATTAGAAACGCTACGGAGCTCCCACTCACTTTCTTGTAAATACAGGCTTCTCCAAAAGTCTGTATAAAACCATATGCTTTGATCAACTCATCAAAGTGTATATTCCAACTCCGAGATGCTTGCACCAGTCCATAGATGGATCGCTGGAGCTTGCACACCTTGTTAGTACCTTTAGGATTGACAAAACCTTCTGGTTGCATCATATACAACTCTTCTTTAAGAAATATCCATTTAAAGAATGTAGTTTTGACATCCATTTGCCAGATTTCATAAAATATGGCAACTGCTAACATGATTCGGACGGATTTAAGCATCGCTACAGTTGAGAAAATCTCATTGTAGTCAACACCTTGAACTTGTCGAAAACCTTTTTGCGACAAGTCGAGCTTTGTAGATAGTAACACTACTATCAGTGTATGTCTTCCTCTTGAAGATCCATTTATTTTAATATGGCTTGCCGATCATTGGGCAAGTCCACCAAAGTCCACACTTTTTTCTCATACATGGATCCCATCTCAGATTTCATGGCATTCAGCCATTTCAGGAAATCTGGGCACTTCCTCATAGTTCGTAGGTTCATCATGGTCTAGTAACATGACTTACATAATAGGATTATCGTACCACTCTGGTGCGGACCATACTCTAGAAGACCTACGAGGTTCTGTAGCAACTTGATCTAATGTTTCATGATCATCATCATTAGCTTCCTCACTAATTGGTGTAGGAATCACTGGAACTGATTTCTGTGATGAATTACTTTCCAATTCGGGAGAAGGTACAATTACCTCATCAAGTTCTACTTTCCTCCCACTCACCTCTTTCGATAGAAACTCCTTCTCTAGAAAGGATCCATTTTTAGCAAAGAATATCTTGCCTTCGGATCTTGTGATAGAAGGTGTACCCAACAATTTCCTTTGAGTATCCTATGAAGACACACTTCTCCGATTTGGGTTTGAGCTTATCAGGTTGAAAAACTTTTTTACATAACCACAATTCATAAGGCGTCGTCTCAACGGATTTTGATGGTGCCCTATTTAAAGTGAATGCAGCTGTCTCTAATGCATAACCACAAAAACGGTAGTGTAACCCGGTAAGAGACATCATAGATCGCACCATATCCAGTAAAGTGCGGTTACGACATTCGGACACACCATTACGGTGTGGTGTTCCATGTGGAGTGAGCTGTGAAACTATTCCACATTGTTTTAAATGAAGGCCAAACTCGTAACTCAAATATTCTCCTCTACAATCAGATCGTAGAAACTTTATTTTCTTGTTACGATGATTCTCCACTCCACTCTAAATTTCTTTGAACTTTTCACATGTTTCAGACTTGTATTTCATTAAGTAGATATACCCATATCTGCTCAAATCATCTGTGAAGGTCAGAAAATAACGATACCCGCCACAAGCATCAACACTCATTGGACCGCGTACATGAGTATGTATTATTTCCAATAAGTCACTAGCTCGTTCCATTGTTCCAGAGAACGGAGTTTTAGTCATCTTTCCCATAAGGCACGGTTCTCAAGCATCAAATGATTCATAATCAAGTGATTCCAAAAGTCCATCTTTTATGGAGTTTCTTCATGCACTTCATACCGATTTGACACAAACGGCAGTGCCACAAATATGTTGCACTATCATTATCAACTTTGCATCTTTTGGCATCAATATTATGAATATGTGTATCACTACGATCAAGATTCAATAAACCATCAACATTGGGTGTATGACCATAGAAGGTTTTATTCATGTAAACAGAATAACAATTTATTCTCTGTCTTAGATGAATAATCGTATCGCAATAAACATGATCTAATCATATTTATGTTCAACGCAAACACCAAATAACATTTATTTAGGTTCAACACTAATCTCGAAAGTATAGGGAGTGTGCGATGATGATCATATCAATCTTGGAACCACTTCCAACACACATCGTCACTTCACCCTCAACTAGTCTCTATTTATTCTGTAAATCCTGTTTCGAGTTACTAATCTTAGCAACTGAACAAGTATCAAATACCCAGGGGCTACCATAAACACTAGTAAGGTACACTTCAATAACCTGTATATCAAATATACCCTTGTTCACTTTGCCATCCTTCTTATCCACCAAATATTCAGGGCATTTCTGCTTCCAGTGACCATTTCCTTTTGCAGCAGAAACACTCAGTTTCAGGCTTTGGTCCAACTTTGGGCTTCTTCACGGGAGTGACAACTTGCTTGCCATTCTA
Organism: Triticum aestivum; assembly: GCF_018294505.1. Lineage (NCBI taxonomy): Eukaryota > Viridiplantae > Streptophyta > Magnoliopsida > Poales > Poaceae > Triticum > Triticum aestivum. Next base: position 44,391,675 of record NC_057795.1, read on the forward strand.
CTTGAAGTTCTCTTTCTTTCTCTTTGCCTTTTCTTGAAACTAGTGGTCTTGTCAATCATCAACACTTGATGCTCTTTCTTGATTTCTACCTTCGTCGATTTCAGTATCATGAAGAGCTCGGGAATCGTTTTCGTCATCCCTTGCATACTATAGTTTATCACGAAGTTCCAGTAACTTGGTGATGGTGGCTAGAGAACTCTGGCAATCACTATCTTATCTGTAAGATTAACTCCCACTTGATTCAAGTGATTGTAGTACCTAGACATTCTAAGCACTTGCTCACTAGTTGAGCAATTCTCCTCCATCTTTTAGGCGAAGTATTTGTTTGAGGTCTCATACCACTTGACACGGGCATGAGTCTGAAATACCAATTTCAGCTCTTGGAACATCTCATATGCTCCGTGACGTTTCAAAAACGTTTTTGAAGTCCAGGTTCTAAGCCGTAAAGCATGATGCACTAAACTATCAAGTAGTCATCATATTGAGCTAGCCAAACGTTCATAACGTCTGCATCTGCTTCTGCAATAGGTGTGTCACCTAGCGGTGCATCAAGAACATAATTCTTCTATGCAGCAATGAGGATAAACCTCAGATCAGGGACCAAGTCCGCATGATTGCTACTATCATCTTTCAACTTAGTTTTCTCTAGGAACATATAAAAAACATAGGGAAGCTACTGATCTACAACATAATTTGCAAAATACTACCAGGACTAAGTTCGTGATAAATTAAAGTTCAATTAATCATATTACTTAAGAACTCTCACTTAGAAAGACATCCCTCTAGTCATCTAAATGATCACGTGATCCAAATCAACTAAACCATGTCCGATCATCACGTGAGATGGAGTAGTTTTCAATGGTGAACATCACTATGTCGATCATATCTGAAAGTGCTAGTATTCGACTAGAGGGGGGGGGGTGAATAGGCGATTTTTACGAAAGTATTTAAAACAGGAATGTTTCGAAGACAGATGATAGAAATGAACACTACAGAAAAAATACACTTCCGTGATGATACGTCTTTGTCATAGTAGGTCGTGTTTTTTGTCATGCATGTACATCCATGACAAATTTATGACACAATCAAGATAGTCATACCTGTGCTGTCGTAGAAGTGTTCCATGACATTACCAAAATTATCATCACGGAAGTGTCCACTTCCATGACGATAAATCGCGCGTCACAGAAGTGCTTTCGTCAAGGGTGACCGACACGTGGCATCCACCGTAACGGAACACCGTTAAGCTATCGGGTCGGGTTTTGGATCCGATAACCCGTTAACAGCCCCGACCAATGGGAAATTTCCATGTGTAAAATTCTGATTGGCCGAAGGGAACACCTGTCAGCTCGTCAGTGGGCCAGATGTCGCCCGTCCATTGGAGGAGACATGCCCATGGTACGTTGACACATGGCTGGGCCCAACAAAGGCCCATATAGGTAAAAAGGCCGGCCCAGTCAAAGGCCCGTAGAACTTAATCAGGTACTAGTGGGCCAGCCCAATAACGACCTGCTTAATAAAGGCCCATTTACAGCTCGAAACCAGATCTGGCCTGTTAATTGTTCGCCGAATATTTGGGACCATTTACGCCCCGAAGCCAGATCTGACCCGTTAATTGTTCGCCCAATATTTGGGCCCATTTGCGGCCTGAAGCCAGATCTGGCCCGTTAATTGTTCGCCGAATATTCGGGCCCAACTACAGCCCAGTGACTTTCGTCCTGTTAGAGGCCTGATGTAGACATGGGCCCATTTCAGCCCGGTGTGACTGTCAGCCTGGGAATGGCCCGTGCTTCCCATGGGCCATATATGGTCCGATGGGACATCGGGCCCACTAACGGCCCGTGCTAAAGGTGGCAATAGTTAAGCCCAACGTGACTTTGGGCCTGTTAAAGGCCTGTCGCGTAATTCGGCCCGTTGATGCCTGTACTAAGCTTTCGGCCTCTTAAAGGCCCATGATATCAGTGGGCCAACTAAGGCCCGAGATATGATTCGGCCTGGTAACGGCCCGTGAGCTAACTGGGCCCATAACGACCTGATCTACATTTCGGCCTGCTGAAGGCCCGTCGACGACTAGTGAAAATTGAGGCCCAACATGCATTTTGGCCTGCTAAAGGCCCGTGGTTTCATCTCGGCCGTAACAGGCCAGTACAATATTCAGCCTGTTAATGGCCGAACGCTACCTGGGCCGAACTAAGCGCTGGGTCAACAAAAGGCCCAACTAAAATATAGGCCAGTGTAAGTTTTGGCCTGGCGCAATGTGTGAAGGCCCCAATCATTCGGGCCCAAGAAAGACACAGGCCGGCCCAATTGTGGCCCGCTGAAAACCTGGCCCGTTACGGAATGTTTCGGCCCGGTCGACTACATCTGATTGTTTTTCAGATAGCGAATGATGGCAGTAACTAGTAGGAATTAAGAACAAACCTACTCTACACAATAAAGAAATTACGGCATAGTAACTAAGAATAAACCTACACTATACAATAAAGGACTTAAGGTATATTACATCCACTGGGCATTGAAGTTCGCCACCAGTGATCATAAAGCGCAACGAAGAAGCAGATTACAAAAACTGGGCACTATTGCAGCGTAACAAAATAATACTGAACCGGGACCACTTCCAAGACAGTTCAAGAAAGGTTAGCCTTGCGGGGGAACTGCTCCGCAAGCTGCTGAGCAAGGCTGTGAGACCGGCCTAGCATGTCGGTCATAGCTTCCAGGTGTAGCTGTTTAGCGATGAGGTTCTCATTGGTGTTCTCCGCAATCTTTCTTAGAGATAGGACTTCAAGTCGAAGTTGAGTTGCAGAATGCCTTTCTGCTAGAACTTGGGACTGAAGAAGTCGAACTGATTCTGACAACGAATTCTGTGAGCTTGTCTGACTGTTAGTCTCAAGTAACTTGAACACTGCATCAAGACAAGACTTTGGGGTTGTCTCGCTATCTTCAAGATGTTTTGCCTTCTTTGCTGCAATATATGTTGGGTTTGTCTCACAGCCTTCAGTAGACTTGTGCATGCCATCAGGCATATCACCCTAAAACAAAGCAGAGAGATGACAGGTTTTGCACGTGGATAAACAAAGATGATAACTGTTCTGTCAATTCTATCCATTTTCAAATTAGAAAATAAAGAGTAAGTTCAAAATATGAATAGCATAATTTGGCATTGTTCATAATGCGAGGAGCTTCACCACACTACTGGATTACCATGTCAACATAACAAGCATAGATGAAGGGCAAAGAAAATCATTGTATCTATTTTGGATAATGTGCATGGCATGTTGTTCATATCATCAGCCACATCAGTAAGATAAAACAGGAGATGACAAGGTGCAAACGTGGGCTGCTTCACCACACACTGGATTATAGATCCACAAAACCAAGCATACATATAGGGAGTATTAAGTAATGTGCATGGTATGAATAAGAAATTTGGTTTTACAAGTAAAACTTAGAACTTACGGTTCTTACAAACATGCATTTTGGTAGAAACAGCAAACTAAACAGCAGTAAACGATAGGGAGTATGAGCAAATTAAATAGGAGTTGAGGATAAAGGCTTTAGAAGGACTGACTTACATTAACAGTTAACACCGGCTTTATAATGCCCTTCTCCATGTCAAGGGAAGGATAACTCAAGAATTTCAGCACAGAATCTTCTTCATAAGCATTGCCTGTACTCTACATTTTCTAGAGAGTAATTATTGATATGATAATACTGGAAGGGATAGAGGATAATGAAGATAAGATGCAGATTGATGTTACATAATCAACTACCAATCCCTGGAAGTACAAGGGACAAAATGTACTGACAAGAGCAATGGGCTACACTTCTGCACTGGCATTGTCTGTGTATTCTACGTGTTTGTAAGATTAAATATAGATCTGATCTTTTTTAGTAAATGGTGGGCGAGGGAGATAAGATGCAGAATGCTACAAAATGAACCAATCCCTCTTCCCATAATACAAGAGTGTTTTGAACACTGTTGTACTGTACAAAATGTTCTTATATTATGGGACGGAGGGAGTAGATGTTAATGTAAGTACAGTGATAGACCACGTTCAGTCCTTACAAGAGGACTGCAGAGCTAAACCTCTTCAAAAGCATTGGGTTGATTCTAAATTTGTGTAAGAGTCCATACGGATCTTATAATGTCCACCAAATGGGCGATTACGAGGCTAACATGTGCAGTGATGCTACATAATCAAACAGCTATGAAAGTAAGTATGGTCATATAGGGAAAGAGGTACTCACGAGAGCAATGCAGTGTGCAGTATAGTTGTGAGATTCTGTGGTCCCTTGAGAATGAATGTTCTTCTGCTAACAGTTTTCGTACAAGTGAGACATTAAGGCAAATGGAGAAATGTAGTTCAAATTGTGATGTGATATCATAGACAGTACCTTACGCTGCAGCCGAGACCAATGTGTAACAAGATTATTCCAGTCATCGTCGGATAAATGTAGCACCGGAGACTTTATAGAAATTTCGTTTAGAGGCTTGCCATCGAAGTGCGCTTGCCTCAAGTAGGAACGATACTTCATCAACAAGTGCTTGAAAAGCGCAACCAACTCTTGCTCGTCATCACAATCCAGTTTGCTCCTCGCCTATTTAAAAGAATGAAATCTTGTGTCTTCTGTCAGCAGAAACATATGCAGTAATGACCATGAATAACATTACTACATTACTTACGCGTAAGTTGCAGAGGAATACTGGAAATTGTTTTGTGTCTGCGGTATAATCTTTCCATGAAGGAAAGATGTGCGCAAAGTTCCTGACAACAACATAAGCTTCGTCTTCTAAACTGGGAAGAAATGGAACAGGGGTCCTATTTGCTGCAATTGGGGCTCTCTATGGTTCGAAAAGGGATTTGGCAACTGGATTTGGTGTACTCTTTGCTAGAATGGGGGGTTTGCGTCGTACAGCTGGTGCTATGTCAAGTGGCATAATCATACTGTTTGCTGCAGTTGGTGTCTGCTGAGTTGGGGCATCAGAAATGACCAGTGTAGTAGGGCTAGAGTCTGCTAGAGTTGGGGTATTTTGTGGGTCAGGAGATATTGCAACTACACCTAATGGGCTATTTGATTTATCATGTGCCACTACCTTTTCCAAATACTTTGCTTGTGCTCCTTCACGATCAGCAATCGCCCTCTTCCTTTTGAACGTCTGATACACAAGAACAACATTTGAATGGATAAATATGGTATGATGACAGATGAAATATGTACTGAAAATGGATAGGCAGGGCGTATTCACATACACGATGTGTAAACTAAGCTAATGGCAGTTCAACAAAGTACAAGCAATGCAAAGCATCAGTTGCAAGATATGTGCGAGCAATGTAACCTTGGAAAGTTAGAGCAAGTACCTTGATGGGTGAATAAGATAGGGCATCTTCCTATGACTCCTCCACTAGGGAGCTACATTGACTTAGGTCTCCCTCTAGCTCATAACCACTGTTAGGATCATATTCTGAGCATGAATCTGTAGGTGGAGAGCATTTGCATTGCATTGCATCCAGACTTGATTTCAGTCCCTTAATGCCAAGTTTGACAGCCATGGCATTGTTCAGCTTTATTCTTTTCATGCGCGCAAGCTCATAATCATTATGATGCTATTCAGAATCTGAGATTCATGAAAACATAAAAAGTAGTCAGATTATCTATGGAATGCATTGCGGATTCAACTCGGAGAATGTATCCCTATAAACCCCTGCATATGTAAAGTTCACGTCCCCAACCGTGCTGACCAGACCACACACAGAAATACAAACCCCTTATGTCTCTATAACAGGCAGGCACACATTTTAAAACTAAAGTAGGAACATTAGAATCATATGAAATTCGTATTTGAACAAATAAACTAAGCAATTATGAGTGGCGTAATGTTTAGCTTCAAGGGTGGAGTGTTGGTAGTGCAACACAAAGCAAGTAGGCAGATTGTATTCCATGTAAAAGATCAAAACCTATGTAAAAGTTGGAAATGACACTTTCTTTCTATACAATGCAGTGTTCGTTACCCACACATGATGGAAGAGATCACCTAGAGAAATACTATTCACTCGGGTCTATGGTTCCATTATTTAGAAACAGGGTGGTCCACCCTAAAAGAATATTGACAACAAATATGACAAGGCAAGCATAGATGTAGTGAATCAATCATTTACTTGTGATTATTCCATCTGTGCCCCCAATTCCTTAGTTGTGCTCAGTTTTCCCCACTCGCTCATTTTGCCTTGGTTTTGAGCAACTTTTCAGGGGCAAAAGTGAGGAAAATGTAAAGGCAAAAATTTTGAGTCATGGGGAAAAGTGAGTAAAAAGTTAACGAATGGGGAAAAGTGAGCACAACTAAGAGACGAGGGGCATAGATTTAAATAACCCTTAGGACAAGTATGCAGAATTGTAACTGCAGTAAGAGACCGTCCAAAATCTGAATGAAGAAGTTTGTCTAGCACTTATTGTTTGCAACTAATCGACGTGAATAATTGGATATTATATCGAATGAGTAGGAAAGACAAGTAAAACTATCAACAAACCTGGCTTGCAGTAGTAATCTGGGTCAATGTCACTACGACCAACAATCCAAAATGACTAGTTTCTGTTCCGAGGGCCGGAATTTTGAAAACCCTGTGAACTTTAGAGGTACTAAAGATTACCGAAATACATCTAAACCATTAAGTGTAGGTAGCACTGAGCACACAACAAACCCTAATGACAGTCCTACCTAATGAGTAATGAATCAATTAGAAAATGGGTGATGAGGAGTGGCTGCTGAGTGTTGAGGACGTATCTCAGGATAAATCGGGTTGGCTTGGTGGGTGCTGCACGCCTGAGCCCTGAACGGACTGGGAAGGTAGGCACGGCGGCGCGCCCGGGCAGCGGTGACACTGTTGGGCGAGCGGCTCCTGCCCTCCTATTAGTCCAGTGTCTCCTCCTAGAGTCATGCCATCCGGGGACGGCAAATCGCCGGCGAGGCAGGCGGCTGGGGGCGAGTAGAGATCCGCGCAGCAGAACAGAGGGGAATCGGGGCCTGGGACGACCCAAAATCCCAGGGTGGGCCAGCCCACTGTGGGCACCCTGTAGAGATACACACCCGAGCGGCGAACATGCATTTTTGAAACTAATTTAGGAACATTTAGCTGACCAATTAAACAACTCTGCTTTAATAATATAAGATTCATATTTGAACATCTAAGCTTGTTTAGCTTGATGCATGGATGTAGGACCTTGAAGTATGTCTAGAGGGGGGGGGGGTGATTAGACTACTTGACCAATTAAAAACTTAGCCTTTTCCCAATTTTAGAGTTTGGCAGATTTTAGCTATCTTAGGACAAGTCAAGCAATCATCACACAAATCAAGCAAGCATGCAAAGAGTATATAGGCAGCGGAAATTAAAGCATGCAACTTGCAAGAAAGTAAAGGGAAGGGTTTGGAGGATTCAAACGCAATTGGAGACACAGATGTTTTTGGCGTGGTTCCAATAGGTGGTGCTATCGTACATCCACATTGATGGAGACTTCAACCCACGAAGGGTAACGGTTGCGCAAGTCCATGGAGGGCTCCACCCACGAAGGGTCCACGAAGAAGCAACCTTGTCTATCCCACCATGGCCGTCGCCCATGAAGGACTTGCCTCACTAGCGGTAGAACTTCACGAAGTAGGCGATCTCCTTGCCCTTACAAACTCCTTGGTTCAGCTCCACAATCTTGTCGGAGGCTCCCAAGTGACACCTAGCCAATCTAGGAGACACCACTCTCCAAGAAGTAACAAATGGTGCATTGATGATGAACTCCTTGCTCTTGTGCTTCAAATGATAGTCTCCCCAACACTCAACTCTCTCTCATCGGATTTGGATCTGGTGGAAAGAAGATTTGAGTGGAAAGCAACTTGGGGAAGGCTAGAGATCAAGATTCATATGGTAGAAATGGAATATCTTGGCCTCAACACATGAGTAGGTGGTTCTCTATCAGAAATGGTAAGTTGGAAGTGTAGGTTTGTTCTGATGGCTCTCTCCACGAATGAAGAGGAGGTGGAGGGGTATATATAGCCTCCACACAAAATCTAACCGTTACACATAATTTACCAAACTCGGTGGGACCGAATCAACAAACTCGGTCGAACCGATTTAGTAAACCTAGTGACCGTTAGGATTTTCGGTGGGACCGACATGCAACTCGGTAGGACCGATATAGTTAGGGTTAGGGCATAACGTTATCTCGGTAAGACCGATTACACAAACTTGGTGAGACCGATTTTTTGGTAATAAGCTTTCCAGAGAGTTGGTCAGGTAAACTCGGTGGGACCGATTTGCTCTTTTCGGTGAGACCGAAATGTTATAAAAGGGAAACAGAGAGTTTACATTGCAATCTCGGTGGGACCGATCGCTCACTTTGGTTAGACCGAAACATTATGAAGGGAAACAAAGAGATTACAATCCCATCTCGGTGAGACCGAGATCCCTATCGGTAAGACTGATTTGCCTAGGGTTCGTGGCAGTGGCTATGACATATGAATTCGGTGGCGCCGGATAGAAAGAATTGGTGTGACCGATTTTGGCTTTAGGTTTAGGTCATATGAGGATGTGAGAAAGTAGTTGAGGGTATTTGGAGCATATCACTAAGCACATGAAGCAAGATGCTCATTAAGCAACACCTCATCCCTCCTTGATAGTATTGGATTTTCCTATAGACTCAATGTGATCTTGGATCACTAAAATATAAAATGAAGAGTCTTGAGCTTTCGATCTTGAGCCAATACTTTGTCCTTAGTATTTTGAGGGTTCCACTTTCATCATCCATGCCATGCCATTCATTCAGCTTTCCTGAAATAATAGTTTTGGAATAGCATTAGCTCAATGAGCTATATGTTGTTATGAATTACCAAAACCACCTAGGGATAGTTGCACTTTCAATCTCCTCCTTTTTGGTAATTGATGACAACATATAGATCAAAGCTTCGACAAATGATAATAAGATTGAAAAACATCGTCGCTTTGAGAAGTATGTGATCAGCAAGAGCTCCCCCTAAATTTGTGCATAGGTTAAGATTTGCTTTGGACTGCAAATGCACAAGGAATTAGGCTGATGGGTTACTCTTCCATGTCACATACATCTTGGTGGCGCGCTCAAAATAATAAAGATTGAATACATGCACTCATCACCAAGCAAAGTGAATGATCATATAAGGATATGTAAGATAATATCATCAAACATGCATAAGTGTAGCTTATGATCAAACACATGATCATCAATGTCTCACAGATAATAGCATAGTATCTCAAGCAATCAAAAGCAAACAAAGTTTAACCACCAAAGCAAGAGAGAACAAAAGCAACACTCTCTCTCTCAAAGCCTATGGTCTATACATTTTTCTCCCCCTTTGGCAACAAGTTACCAAAAAGTTCATAGAAAATGCATAGTGCTAGATCGACTCTCAAGCTTGATCTTCAGGTGGTGGTGTCGGGAGAACTCCAAGAACGAAGGCTTCAGTTGATGTAGAGGGAGCTGGAGGAGTTGGTGCTGGAGCTGGTTGCCCTGGAGCTGTAGGAGCTGTAGCTAGTGCAGATGATGTGGCTCTAATGTCTATCACAGGCACGACAGCTGACCTATGAGCTCTAGGCACTCTGGCAATTGCATCAGTGGTTGTCTTGACCTTCTTCTCCTGCATGTCTTCCTAAAGCTGCTCCACAACTGACTGAATCTCAGTTACTTTGACATCTAGATCATAGAATCTCTGTTCCATGATTCTTTCCAAGCTCTCCTGGTTTTGAGTTAGGGTGGCCAACCCCTTCTCAATCCTCAGTGTTGATGCTATCAAGTAACTAAGCTGCTCCTGCTTGTTCTTCAAAAAGTACTCAGATGCCTCCTCTTGTGTTGGCATCTTGGCAGCCTTCTCTCTCTTTGCTTTCTCCTTCTGCTCTTGAGCTTGCGCTGATGATGGTTCATTCTCATTCATGACAACCTGATTATCCTCAAAGTCCGGATAAAGAGCAAAATGTTCTTTATCCAACAGATATTTCCCTGTGCCCATCTTTTAGTTAATCAACTCCTGAATCTGTGGGGCATATCCACAACTCCTCTTCTAGTCTGCTGCAGTCCTCTTGATGGTCTCAACCATAAGGCTCATGACCTTGAATTTTTGTGGCACATCAAAAAAGTGCAGCAAGTTGATAGCATGCCCTCTAATCATGTTGTGGTCACCTGACTTGGGAAAAAGAGTGCGCCTTAGAATCCAGTTGATCGTAGGCAGCCCTGACAGAAGAAAGTGGACTGATCCAAACTTGAAAGTCTCAAGAGCTTTGTTTGGGATCTCCTTGTACATATGTGACATAGTATTGTGTCCCATTTCCTTCTTGGCATAGACATCCAAGTCATCTTCACTCTCCTTGGGGGCATTGATCAGACTAGCCCATTCCTCTATGGTTGACTGGTACCTCGTACCTTCTGACATCCACACTATCCTGCCATCTGGATAGAAGTGTGCTGTGGAGTAGAATTGCATAATGAGTTCATCATTCCAGTTGGTGAGCTTTTGCCCAACAAAATCTGCAACTCCAGAAGCTTCAAAACTGTCATACACTCCAGGATAGTGTTCTTCATTTTCCTTCATGTAGGTCCAGTCGACCCACCTCATATCACACACTATGGGCTTCTTGTCCAACAAGATTGTCTCATAGAAGTCCTGCTGTTCCTTTGTATGGAACCTGTAATCAACAGCAGTCCTTCTCCTGGTGGCATATGGATCTGTCATTCTCCATAGCCTCAACCCTGAGTCTCTCCTGATATTCATGTCCTCAGCCATAGGATGAGTATCATTGTGGTCTGAAATCTTGGGCTTGAGCTTCCTCATGACTTGTCCTTCATCCTCTTCCTCATCAGCAACTTCAGGCACTTGGGCCTTGTTCTTCTCAGCAGCTGGAATACTCCTGGTATTCCTCTTTGGTGCATTCTTGGGCTTGGGGGCAGCTTTGGGTGCTTCTTTGGTCTTTGATGTTGTAGCCCCTGATCTTATAGCATCACCCATCAGCTTTTGTGCCTTGGGTGCTGGTGCAGCAACCTCTTCTTCCTCTTCCAACATGGAAGGTTGCCCAACAACTCTGGCTATGGTCTTTTTGACCCTTTCCTTCCTTTTCTTTCCTTCAGCAGCAGGCTCTTTGGAATCAGGCTTTTCAGGTATTTGAGTTGACTCTCTGACCTTCAGCATAGGTGTCCTCTTGGCAGGGACCTTCCTATTAAGTCCAAGCTTAGTGGTCTTTGCTGAGCCATACTCCTTTTTGAGCACTACCTTCTTGGAAGTAGCCTCATCTTCTTCTGCCAAATAATCCTCATCCTCAGATTCTGAGGTTCTCTTCTTCCTTGATCTGGTGGCAGCTTTAGGTAGATTGCTTGGGGTGCTTCTGCTCCCTTCATCTGAGCTGCTAGAGGGACTAGTGCCCTCACTCATGTGCATCTGCTCTTCTGACTTGTTCTCTCTATCACTTTGGTCTGACATGCTGCAAATCACTGACTGCTGACCCTGTGAATAGTTATAGATGAGATAGAATGGATGAGCATCACAAAATGCAGAGATTTTTGCAAAATAATGATTCAAAAATTCAGTTTTAATTTTCCACAAAAAGCATTTCGGATCAACCGATTTTCAAACTCGGTGATACCGAAGCAGTTTTGGAACCTAAACTGGTGAACTCGATGGGACCGAGTCACAGTTCGGTGGCACCGAGACTGCTAGGGTTTCACAAAGTTCTAAAAGCGGTCACACTGATTTGTAATTCTCGGTCAGACCGAGAGTTACTAGTGCAACGACGTTAGCCAAACCGGTGGGACCGAGTCTTTCAACTCGGTGGGTCCGAGATGGTTTCGTCAGAAACCTAACCCTAAGTTCTCAAATCACACCTATTCTAAGGATTGTTCTGATTGGATAGGAGTGTTGCAATCGTGGCAAGATACATGATGAACACATTGTGCTAGGAATCAGACGAGGATAGCACTGTGATCGAGTCCATACCCTAGCTTGGCGATGAACTCGCTACGGCGGCAACGGCGGGGGTGAAATCCGTTGACGACGGTTGAGACCAGCGATAGGAGGCGGCTGGCGATGAGCAGACGATTCGGAGACCCTGGTGGCAGAGCAAGCTATTGCACGGGCGAAGAGGTTCGGAGAAATTTCCAAATTTTTTTCCGTGAGTATATATAGCCCGACCCTGTGACCGAGTGGAACAACTCGGTGGCACCGAGATGCATAACTGTATACAGTTACAGCAACTCGGTGTGACCAAAAAGTTCAAATCGGTTGCACCGAGATTGAAAACTTAGATCGACTTAGTGATCTCGGTAGGACCGAAATGGAGGAATCGGTCAGACCGAGAATCACAAAGAAGTTTTGGAAGTTTAAGTCTATGATGAATCAGGGACTCTGAGTGCTCCTCACACAGAGTGGTTCAAATCTGACTTGATCAGATTTTGCGATGTAGCATGAATAGAGTTTGAGACGAGAAAAACATAGATATCTAGAGAAGGTTCTTAGGCATTCTTGTTCATCCACTTGGCAAAAGAAAAGGAACTCAAACAAACAAAGCAACAAGTGGATGTCCTCGAATGAGTAAAGTATGCAACCAACATGCTGACACAATAGAATGGCAAATGAAATATGTTGCAAAGCATGCACAACCAATTCTAGCATCTATCAAACAATTTGCGATGACTAGGTCATCTATATATGAGTATATTGACTTAGGAGTCAAATAAGAACATTTGATCATAGGTCATACTCATCGTTTATGCTCAAGTGGGGTTACCACTTTTACATAATGCATTGATGTGTTCACACCATTAGAGTTGGTTTGACTCATTTCTTAAGAGTTATGATCCCCCTAGATGTGAGATCCCCCTTTTAGAGGGATGAACTAACCTTGGGTTTTGTCGATGATTACTTCATGTAGGTGTTGAAGATGTGGATGCTCAATGTTGACGTAGATCATTTGGAGCAATCCTTTGGAGTGAGTTGCACTTTCAACATGCCTACATGGGTTAGTCCCACAAGGAACAAACAAGAGTATCCATAGACATGAGTGATGCACACACAAGATGATGTCCATGAAATCATTAGGTTACCTTGTCCCTTGCCTTACCAACATGAGGGCTTGTGACTCCTTGAACTAGTGCAAGATGTGGAAGTTGATTGCACTTGTCCTTTCCATAATGATATGAGTGAAGAATGTTGGCGGAGTCACCCTCAAGAACTCTCTAGTTCTTCTTCTTCGGGATCCACATCATCTTGATGGGAATCCTGGGAGTTGTAGTTGTACTTGATGAAGTGGAACTTGACGTAGTCTTGGGAACCCACTTGACCAAGGCCTTGGGTGCTTCTTCAAATGCATCAATCTCCTCTTGAAGCTTGTCCTTGCCTTTGTTCTTGTGGTCTTGTGGTGGAAGATCATCTTGTGCTTGTGTTCCCTTGGAGGAAGTAGGATCATACTTCTCTTGTTGAGGAACAAACTTCTTCTTGGGGTATTGATCTTCTTCCCACTCAACTCCATTGGCATTGAACTTTCGTTCAAAACCAACACCTTGATTCTTCCGGTGCCTTCGTTGCTTGCGTACAATTTCCTCAAATTTCTTACTCCCGGCAAGGCTCTTGTATACACCTTTCTCTATAATTCCCTTCACTAAGCTATTTTCTTGCTCAAGTGTAACTTGGCTAAGAGAATCATTAGTGGAATCAAGAGAATTACTAGAAGCAACAATATTGGATTTAGCATAATTATTGTTACTACTAGAGGAAGAATCTTTCTTGTTCTTGTTACTAGACTTTACTTGAGGCATGTAAGTGGATAAGAGTAAACGCTTGGCAATGTAAGAAGAACTTTTCTTGCAGAGATCATCATTGATTGCTTTCAAGAACTCATGTTCTTGCTCAAGATTGAGCTTTTCAAAGCGTAACTTCTCATGAGCCCTTAAAAGTTCTCGATGATCTTCAAAGATAGTTTCATGAGCTAACTTAAGAGTGTTTAGTTCTTTAGTTAGAAGCTCAATCTTCTCCTTATCATTGTCATTCGTTTTATCTTGATTAGCATGATTAATTGACGTTTCATCATAGTATTCATCACTAGAGTTGTCAACAAGTAAATCATCATCACCTAGCAAGTCATCTTCATCACTATTGAAATCAACATACTCGGGATGTGTTAACTTTGGACCTTTGGCCATGAAGCATCTTCCAATTCCTTCATTTGGTGAGTCAAATATGTCGTAGGAGTTGGTTGACACAAGTGCTAGACCGGAAACACCTTCATCTTGAGTATATTCGGACTCGGAGTGATAGCTTCTCTCGGAGTGATGGTCGGAGTCGGAGCCGGATACCCATTCACCAACATGAGCTTGATGTCTTCGTTTTGTGTAGCTCCTTGATGACTTGTCCTTCCTTTCCGAATCCTTGCTTCTCCGTGAGGGTCTTCGTTCATAACGATCATCTCTACTCCTCCTCTCTCTTGGTGGTGATTCTTCTCTTTTGCTTCTTCTTTTTGGAGAATCTTCTCTTCTTTTGTAGGGTGCCGTACACTCATTGGAGTAGTGTCCGGGTCTCCCACAATTGTAGCAATTGCGCTCTCGACTAGAAGATCTTTTGTCATTGTATGACCTTGACTTGGAGCTTCTTTCTTTGCTTCTACTCTTGTAGAATTTGCTGAAGTTCTTCACCATTAAGCTCAATTCTTCATTGAAGGTTTGTTTCTCACTTGATTATGTGGAGGCTTCACATGAGGCTTTGTAAGCACCACTTGACTTGTTTTGAAGTTCCTCCTTATCCTTGAGTGACATCTCATGAGCAACTATTCTTCCAATGACTTCCGTTGGCTTGAGATCTTTGTAGTTTGGCATCATTTGGATCAATGTGCACACGGTATCATACTTTCCATTCAATGCTCTTAGGATCTTCTTGATGTTGAATCTGTCGGTCATCTCTTCACTCCCTAAGCCGGCAATCTCATTTGTGATAAGTGCAAGCCTAGAGTACATTTCAGCGACACCTTCACCATCCTTCATTTTGAACTTGTCAAGCTGACTTTGAAGCACATCCAACTTGGATTCCTTGACGGAGTCAGTACCTTCATGCATATCAATCAAAGTATCCCAAATTTCCTTTGCATTCTCAAGATGGCTGATTTTGTTGAATTCTTCAGGGCACAATTCGTTGAAGATGATATCACAGGCTTGAGCGTTGTATTGCAGCATCTTCAATTCTTCCGCATTAGCTTCACGGTTCGGCTCTCTCCTATCAAAGAATTCACCTTGCAAGCCAATACAAATAATATCCCAAACGGCAGGGTTATGTCCGAGAATATGTATTTTCATCTTATGTTTCCAACTAGCAAAATTAGTGCCATCAAAGTAAGGACCTCTATGGTGATAACTTCCCTCGCTAGACGCCATACTCTCCTAGGTTGTGAAACCAAGGCTATGACCACCAAAAGCTATGGGAATCAAAGCAAATGGAGACCAAGGCTCTGATACCACTTGTAGGACCTTGAAGTATGTCTAGAGGGGGGTGATTAGACTACTTGACCAATTAAAAACTTAGCCTTTTCCCAATTTTAGAGTTTGGCAGATTTTAGCTATCTTAGGACAAGTCAAGCAATCATCACGCGAATCAAGCAAGCATGCAAAGAGTATATAGGCAGCAGAAATTAAAGCATGCAACTTGCAAGAAAGTAAAGGGAAGGGTTTGGAGGATTCAAACGCAATTGGAGACACGGATGTTTTTGGCGTGGTTCCGATAGGTGGTGCTATCGTACATCCAAGTTGATGGAGACTTCAACCATGAAGGGTAATGGTTGCGCGAGTCCACGGAGGGCTCCACCCACGAAGGGTCCACAAAGAAGCAACCTTGTCTATCCCACCATGGCCGTCGCCCACGAAGGACTTGCCTCACTAGCGGTAGATCTTCACGAAGTAGGCGATCTCCTTGCACTTACAAACTCCTTGGTTCAACTCCACAATCTTGTCGGAGGCTCCAAAGTGACACCTAGCCAATCTAGGAGACACCACTCTCCAAGAAATAACAAATGGTGCGTTGATGATGAACTCCTTGCTCTTGTGCTTCAAATGATAGTCTCCCCAACACTCAACTCTCTCTCATAGGATTTGGATCTGGTGGAAAGAAGATTTGAGTGGAAAGCAATTTGGGGAAGGCTAGAGATCAAGATTCATATGGTAGGAACGGAATATCTTGGCCTCAACACATGAGTAGGTGGTTCTCTCTCAGAAATGGTAAGTTGGAAGTGTAGGTTTGTTCTGATGTCTCTCTCCATGAATGTGTTGGGGAACGTAGCAGAAATTCAAAAAATTTCCTACGAGTCACCAAGTTCTATCTATGGAGAGACTAGCAACGAGGAGAAGGAGAGTGCATCTACATACCCTTGTAGATTGCTAAGCCGAAGCGTTCAAGAGAACGGGGTTGAAGGAGTCGTACTCGTCGTGATCCAAATCACCGGAGATCCTAGTGCCGAACGGACGGCACCTCCGCGTTCAACACACGTACAGCCCGGTGACGTCTCTCCTTCTTGATCCAGCAAGGGGAGAGGAGAAGTTGAGGGAGAGCTCCGGCAGCACGACGGCGTGGTGGTGGAGCTTGCAGTTCTACGGCAGGGCTTCGCCAAGCACTACGGAGGACGAGGAGGTGTTGGGGAGGGAGAGGGCTGCGCCAGGGGCAAGGGTGAAGCTCCCATGCGCCTCCCCACTATATATAGGGGTGGAGGGGGCTGTTTTCTTGCCCTCCAAGTCCATTGGGGCGTTGGCAAAGGTGGGAGGAAAGAAATCACATCATTTCCTTCCCCACCGATTGTTATCCCCCCTTTTTAGGGATCTTGATGTTATCCCTTCGGGATATGATCTTATTCCTTCTAAGGGGGGATCTTGATTCGCCTTGACCAGGGGTGTGGGGCCTTGCCCCCACTACCCACGTTCATGTGGGTCCCCCCATGCAGGTGGGCCCCACTCCGAAACCTTCTAGAACCTTCCCGGTACAATACCAAAAAATCCCGAACATTTTCCGGTGGCCAAAATAGGACTTCCCATATATAAATCTTTACCTCCGGACCATTCCGGAACTCCTCATGACGTCCGGGATCTCATCTAGGACTCCGAACAACATTCGGTGACTGCACACTAATTCCCATAACAACTCTAGCGTCACCGAACCTTAAGTGTGTAGACATGACCGAGACAACTCTCCGGCCAATAACCAACAACGGGATCTGGATACCCATGTTGGCTCCCACATGTTCCACGATGATCTCATCGGATGAACCACGATGTCAAGGACTCAATCAATCCCGTATACAATTCCCTTTGTCTAGCGGTATAGTACTTGCCTGAGATTCGATCGTCGGTATCCCGATACCTTGTTCAATCTCGTTACCGGCAAGTCTCTTTACTCATTCCGTAACACATCATCCCGTGATCAACCCCTTGGTCACATTGTGCACATTATGATGATGTCCTACCGAGTGGGCCCAGAGATACCTCTCCGTTACACGGAGTGACAAATCCCAGTCTCGATTAGTGCCAACCCAACAGACACTTTCGGAGATACCTGTAGTGCACCTTTATAGCCACCCAGTTACGTTGTGACGTTTGGTACACCCAAAGCATTCCTACGGTATCCGGGAGTTGCACAATCTCATGGTCTAAGGAAATGATACTTGACATTAGAAAAGCTTTAGCATACGAACTACATGATCTTTAGTGCTAGGCTTAGGATTGGGTCTTGTCCATCACATCATTCTCCTAATGATGTGATCCCGTTATCAACGACATCCAATGTCCATGGTTAGGAAACCGTAACCATCTATTGATCAACGAGCTAGTCAACTAGAGGCTTACTAGGGACATGGTGTTGTCTATGTATCCACACATGTATCTGAGTTTCCTATCAATACAATTATAGCATGGATAATAAATGATTATCATGAACAAGGAAATATAATAATAATAACTAGTTTATTATTGCCTCTAGGGCTTATTTCCAACAGAATGAAGAGGAGGTGGAGGGGTATATATAGCCTCCACACAAAATCTAACCGTTACACACAATTTACCAAACTCGGTGGGACCGAATCAACAAACTCGGTCGGACCGATTTAGTAAACCTACTGACCGTTAGGATTTTCGGTGGGACCGACATGCAACTCGGTAGGACCGATATAGTTAGGGTTAGGGCATAACGTAATCTTGATAAGACCGATTACACAAACTCGGTGAGACCGATTTTGGTAATAAGCTTTCCAGAGAGTTGGTCAGGTAATCTCGGTGGGACCAATTTGCTCTTTTCGGTGAGACCGAAATGTTACAAAAGGGAAACAGGGAGTTTACATTGCAATCTCGGTGGGACCGATCGCTCACTTAGGTTAGACCGAAACGTTACAAAGGGAAACAAAGAGATTACAATCCCATCTCGGTGAGACCGAGATCCCTATCGGTAAGACCGATTTGCCTATGGTTTGTGGCAGTGGCTATGACATATGAATTCGGTGGCGCCGGATAGAAAGAATCGGTGTGACCGATTTTGGCTTTAGGTTTAGGTCATATGAGGATGTGATAAACTAGTTGAGGGTATTTGGAGCATATCACTAAGCACATGAAGCAAGATGCTCATTAAGCAACACCTCATCCCTCCTTGATAGTATTGGCTTTTCCTATAGACTCAATGTGATCTTGGATCACTAAAATATAAAATGAAGAGTCTTGAGCTTTTGAGCTTGAGCCAATCCTTTGTCCTTAGTATTTTGAGGGTTCCACTTTCATCATCCATGCCATGCCATTCATTGAGCTTTCCTGAAATAATAGTCTTGGAACAACATTAGCTCAATGAGCTATATGTTGTTATGAATTACCAAAAGTACCTAGGGATAGTTGCTCTTTCAGTGGAGCAGTGTTATTATGACACGAAGCACGTATTCTGATCGTATAGTGATCATAAAAGGGGGAAACTCTAAGCATATTTTTTTAGCAAAAGAGGGTTTTCCCTCCGATTTCTATTAAAGAAACCACCATGGAACCAACATGATCAATTAAACCCTAAGCATGATCAATTAAACTGTATTATGGCTGTGCCATGGCAGATTTGAAGCTGCAAACCGGAGAAATGATATTTAGCATCCATTGTTTGCTTCGAACTAAGAACCAAGTTAAGATCTATTTTCTGGTTGAGATCAAAAAGTTGAGGAGATATGAAGTACCACCTCTCTTGCGGCGCCGTGTAGGCATCAGGGGTGTGATGGCTGTAGGTGGCATTGAAGCAGATCTGCGCTGATAGATGGGTGCATCGGGGGATAAGTCCTGTTGCGGTGGAAGAGAAGGTCGTGTGAGCGGCCCCGGCAAAGAGGACGACGGTGCCGATGAAGTGAGAGGACACGATGCAAGGTTATTGGTCCATCGCCGTGGATGAGAAACGTCCATCTCTAGCAGTGGACGACACGGTCTTGGTAGGCGCTCCGGCATGGTGGAGGATGGTGGCGATGGATGTGGTGGAGGACGGCGGCGATAGATGGGGTGGCGGACGGAGGCTGGTGTGGGGATGGGATGTTCTAGCGCGGACGGTGTATGAGTGGGAAAATGGAGGGAGAGGTACGGGGAACCATATTTTTGGGACGCGCCTGTCTGAAATATGGGGAAGTTACGAACTTAGCCCCCGTTTAAAATTTGGACGTCTCGTTGGTTGGGGATAGGACGGTAATCTCGCATCTCGCCAATATTTGCCCAGAGCGATTTCGGGCGAGGAGAGGGTGGTTGGCGCCCATGGTTGGCGCCCACTGTGTATGAACGGGGCTGACAGGTAGGGCGGTTGTGTCACGTCTGAGTGAAGTTACAAACCTGCCACTATTGAAAATATTTGCCTACATCGATTTCAACCGAGTCGAGTTTGTTTTGCCGCCCACCGTGTATGAATGGGGAATGAAGGGAGAAACAGAGGTCTTTTGGATGAGCTTGAATCAAATGTGTTTTGCCGCCCATGTTTGACGCCCATCGTGTCGGAATGGGCTCAGAGGCGGTCGTGTCACGTCTAATTGAAGTTACTAACCTAGCCCTATTTAGAGCAGTGGAAATCGGGTCGATGGATTGTTCGTGTAATGGGTAGACAGTAATTTCCATCTCCCAAACACTTGGCTTCGGGCAGCCGACGTGGGAGTGGACATTTTGCAGCTTCTCTCGAATTTTGGGACAATAAGCATCCACGTTTACCCTGGCAACTAAATTCAAATCCATTTTGTATTCCTATATGAATCTTTATAAATCGTTCTATGTGTTTTTATATATCTTCAAAAGGACGATAAAGATGTATTCCACTGTCATATATGAATATGGTTTACAAATGCCGATACTCAAATTCAAAAACTAGTATCTAGTTTAAGGTGAAGTCGAATATTTGGAACACTTCATGTCCAACTCAAATGTCACATGCAACATAATGTGTACTCCCATTTAGATATGTACACAAGCGATGTATCAAGATTCAAATACCGAGTCAATCAACCAAGAATGTACAGAACTAACAGACATATAAACACTTATAGAGTATATGGATCAATAATATCAGCTAACATACATAAGCCAGGACGCTGTACTTTTTTTTGGCTACAACAACATCTTTTTTTAGCCAGCATCTCGGCCCTTTCCAATGCGTGCCACTTATGGTCCATCTATACTACTACTATTGCTGAATGCACATTCAGCCTGATTGTCATATTTGTAGGTCTGGCACAGCAATCCAAATGAAATGTCTTTGAGTCTTATCAATTAATACAGACTTGTGCTCAAATAAAATTACAAACCAAAAAACCAAAAAAAATTATTACATGATCTCTAAAACAAATGGTTTGATTGATTACATGAACAGACAACACAAAGGTTATTCAACTATGGAAAGAACATTTCACCTATGATTTACCAAGTAGGAATTTAATTTCCTTTTTTCCTTCAGGACCTTAACAATCTGGTCAGTTTCATCTTGCTTCGTTTTGAAATCCACAAAATATTTAATGGTTGTCCTGAGTACTGCTTGTGATTGTGCTGTTTGCTTCCTCAACATGTCAACTTCATCTCTAAGTGTAGAAGCAGAATCTCTTTCTACCACTAGTTTAGCCTCTAGAGTATCAGCAGTTGGCAATTCATAATGCATGATTGGGCCGGTGCCACTGCTGTGGGATGATTCAATGTCCATGGGGACCTCGCTCTTTGATCTTGGGCTAACCTGTTTTGCCATTAAAGTTCCGATTGGATTCAGGAAAGTTGAAGTTAGCAAAACATCTCAACTGGGAGTTATAACAGCAAACCAGTTAAACAAACAAGGAATTAAAGAGTTTCAATTGGATGCTGAAAAGTACTCCCTCCGTCCATAATGTAAGACGTTTTTAACACTATGCTAGTGTCAAAAAACGTCCTATATTATGGGACGGAGGGAGTAGTTATTAACATCATTGTAACCCGCTGTTGCAGCAGCAAAGCAGTTAAACAAAGAAGTAGATATTTAAGTTAAGGCAAACAGGTAATTCTTAACAGTAAGTATCAAACACACAGATAGGCACAGTCTACAATATGATTAATAGGCTGTGCCATTATGTAATCAGTAGCAAACTAAATTAAGCCAAGCAACGTAATTGAACAATTTTGCAATAAGTGGCTAACTAAAATTCCGAGAAGCAGGTAACTGAACTTATGCTAGTTCTTTGTACAGGCACACTGCAACTTCTTTTTCGCTTACAAGGTTGTACAAAGGAGTCCATGGCATCAATTGCTTGGATACGCGGTCCCAATACTTTTTTCTTCCCACACTACATGGGTAAGTCGAATGGTTAATCTGGTAAGATGGTGCGTCCTTGATATGTTATATGAGGACGTGTAGTCAGACTAGTTGTAGCCAAACACATCACATTGGCATCCTTCACATTATTGGCGAACTCAGTTCATAGAAACAAGCAATTCAACCATTCTGTGGGTAAATCGAAAGCGCCACTGGAATATTTTTCACTATCCAATCATACTCGCAAAAAGGGGCGACGCCACCATAGGGGCTGGTATGGGCGGCCGTCTCAGGTGGCCGGAAAGTGTGCACCTAGTTTGAGTCATCCGGGTTGGCCCATGCTAGTTTTGTTCGTCCCAACGCATGAGCAGGCAATGTAAAAAATGAAGAAAAATGTTTCAATTTGGATGGGCCAATAACATAAGTGCAAGGCAGGCCCTATAGCAGGCTCGCGGCCGAAACGAGCGCCTCCCATATCGATCGACAGCAGGAAAAATACCAATTCATTTGCTCCAGCCTCCAGTCTGGTTCGCTCCTAACCTAGCCACCGCTGGACAGACCGACACAGCACTTCCTCGCGCCCTCGTTGGAGTGCGGTGGCCGGGCTTCAAGCGGACGGAAGGACAAGAAGATGAAGATCCAACCCTGGGTGCAGCCTGCGTGGGAGGCAGCGGCGGCAGCACGGGCATGGCATCGAGCTTCCGCAAACGGACAGCCGCAGCTTGCAAGAGTAGCATGCGCAACGAGCAGGTACATCACATCCCTGATTATATCTAATTCAACTCTTCAATTTTTGGCCAATAGTTAAACCTGACGGTGTTGTAAAACTGCTTGTATGTAGGGAATCTATGAGAAAATGAAACCAATTTCTACTTACTTTATAACTCCCCCAATCAATACTGAACTGACTGAATGTGATGTATCTAATCAAGTTTCCGGTGCAAACATACAAGCTCATGTTGTTCTTGAGCCTGAAGTGTCTAATGAACAGACTGCTAATGAAGGATTTGATGCAAACATTTTACATGCTCCTGGTGATGAATATATAGTGTCTAATGAGGGATCTAATGCAAGCATTTTCCATGCTCATTGAAGGATTTAGTGTCTAATGATGATCTACTATGTTGAGAGAGACAGAGATTTGCAGGCATTGATGACAAGAAAATTATAGTGCATTTTCATAGCTTGAGGAAACGTCGAGGCCATCTACTAGAAAGTCCCCGTATCATGACAACATAGCATAAATACTTTTCTAATCTGTTGTTTGAAACTATTGGCATACTTGTGCAGGATAGATATATTGATATGTACTTTGCGCATTGGTTATACGTGCAATTACACTTCGATATTTTCAGCCAGAGAACGAATAATTCAGGCAGGTACAGACCATGTTTGTAGTCCTTGTACACCATGTTGCATTTTGTGTTTTTGGTGCTTGCATCATTTAGTGTTTATAATCTGAACTACTTTGGATCATTAGCTGGTTTTCAAAGTGCATGTAGCTTCACATTTCTCAAGTTATGTTGATTTCCGGAGTGCAAGTGCCTTCGTATTTTTTAAGTTAAATGTTCGCCCCTGGTAACTTGAATTCATGGATCAGCCACTGCACACAAATCATACACGAATGCCAGTACGAATTAAATTCATGCAGGGATTTATGCTAGCTCGTTTTACAGGCTCGCTGCAGCTCTGCTTGCGCTTGGGATGTTCCATGTACAAGTCCATGTTACCACTTGCTTGGATGTGCAGGCCTTGTGCTCCTTGCACCCCCTCTGCATTTTTGACACGGCAACTGGTTGATCATATAAGAGGAATCGACCTTGATGTTGTACCGGAGGACAAATACTTACAAGGTTATACGGGTGTGCAGGATGTGTACCAGATCCCGTAGCCCCGTCATGCTTCGCTAAAAAATGGATTTGCTTGTTTCAGATGATATCTCTAGAAGAAATAAGAGTTAAAGTCAGAGTTGCATAGGTGTGTAAGCTAAGAGAGCAGTGAAAGGATATCCAAACATCGTCGGAACAGTGCACAAGGGAGTGATGTGTGGATACCTAGTTCGGGCTGGCGTTTGGGCATGCTCGCCTAGCTAGAGTACGGGTCACTTCAGAGCCGTTGTGGGTGATGCGCTGGCATTGGCTGGCCGTGCACGGATGCAGATCTTGAGTGGCAGCAGAGCGCTATGATGCGGTGGACGAGACCGTTGGTGAAGCCCCAACGACCTCCGGGGGCGGAGGTGCGACGATGTTCTCGGTGAAGTAGCCCCGGTGAGCTGGGAGACGGCGTTGGTGAAGCACACCTGATGCGGTGGAACTCGGTGTCTGTGAGGCACGTCGGTTGCGGCGGCCGACGTTGTCGGTGGACCACCCCGTGCAGCGGACGAGGGCGTAGATGAGGTAGCTATGGTGCGGTGGTGAAGTGTGACCGCCGTATTTGTCGTCGTCCGGCACAGAGGTGGGGAACGCTGGGGAAAGAGATGAGACGAGGGGCGATTCGAGGGATGGCGGTGAATTAGGGATTTGAGCAATCTGGGCGCGGAAGGGGACGGTGGAGAAGAGAGATTTTGCAGGGCTGGAATTGGGGCCACCAGATATTTCAATCCGAAACATGGAAGCACGAACTTATATTGTTGTCGTCCTTTTTTTGGGGGGAGGGGGGATGGGTGGCTGGGTGCTACGTGTCCGTCCGACACACGCGACCACCCCGACAGGACTACGCTTCGGTGCCTTAAGGCACCTGCCTTTGTGTCCATGACATGTGGGCCCAACAGGTGGCTGGCCCACATGTCAGTCACCCAAGGGTTGTTGCCTTTAAGGCACCGAAGCAGCGTCCACCCCGACACGACCCTGGTCTGCCTGGTGCGCCTACATTTGAGAATGCAAACGAATCTTCTTTCATTTGCAAACGAATCTGTATGTATTACCATGCCCGTGTTTTCCTTGCAATAATTAGTCATTCGAAACGAGATACTCCATCCGTTCACTTTTGTAAGTCGTTTCAGACAACTTAAAATGAACTGTTTTGCACATTGTCTGAAATGTCTTCAAGGTCTTATAAAAGTGAACATAGGGAGTACTATAAATTAATTAATGAGGAGTTATTTGAAAAAAAATCGAAACGGTACCCACGCTAACGTGGATTAGAGTGTGTCACATAATTAGTTATTTGAATTAGAGTGTGTGTCACGTAGTTAGTTATTTGAATTAGAGTGTGTGTCACGTAGCGATCTCCAATTCTAACGTGGATTTCGCATTTCACTGTATCCACGCTACTTTTTAATACAAATTCATATGTATATGATGAACACCATGGTAGTGAGAAAACTTTTGGATGGATTCAAACATATGACCTACAAAATAGCACAACAAATTGAGCCAATGTCAACTTTTCGAAACTTAGTATGGCACGAATTCGAAATAATTACCCGTATGCCTGGTCCTCGGTTCAAATCTTACAATGTACACCGAATTGAAACATCGATATTAAGTCTCGTACTATGTACATTCAAATGTTGTTTTTAGTCCCCCCCCCCCCGCGCACAAACGCTACATACTTCCTGTATCGGTCAATCTTCCTCTCCTAACCACCTTAGCAAGCTATCGGTTTCCAACACACGTTCATTCTTTCTCTCCATGTTTCGATCTCTAAGTCTCTCAACTACACAACCCCTTTTTCCACTCCTGTTACCAAATGTATTTACCTCACACACCCGCCATTGCACCCCATGCCGAGCTCTCTCTCTCTCCCCCCTCTCCCTCTCACCCTCTCGCGCTAAATACATGCATTGCCTATCTAGCCCCCCAACCTCTCGTGCGCACGAACGCACGTTGTATATCTAGGTCACTCCCTCGAGACTGTCTCACTCTTTCTTCCGCACGGCGGGCCACACTCTCTCAATCTCGCTCTCTTTATCTGAGTCTCGTTTAACCTCGTTTTCTTTCACACACAAATGATATATCTCCCTGTTCGGGCCTCGATCGACACACTCTATACTCTCTCACGCAGATTGTCTATCTAGGTCAGTCCATCCAAGCCGCCGCCACTCTTTCGACCTCATGGTGGGCCACGCTCACTCAATCTCTCTCTCTCTCTCTCTCTCTCTTTGTTTGTGTGTGTGTGTGTGTATGTCTCGATTTACCTTGCTCTTTCTCAGACAAAAACGATATATCACCATGTTTGAGCCCAATTCGACCTATTCACATTGTATACTCTCTCACGCACATCGTCTATCTAGGTCACTCTCTCCAACCCGTCTCACTCTTTCGATCGCACGGCGACCCTATGTGATCGGTTGACCTTGCTTCCTCCCACGCACAAAATATATCTACACGTCTGTGACTGGATCATCTCTGAAGCTCTATCTTACAGCCCTCACCCTTACCAAAAGCTCAATCGGACAATATCTCCCGGAGCATATATATTTGTTCAATGAATGTCGGACCACACTCACTTTGTCTCTCTATCTATATGTCTCTCGATTGACCTCGCTTTCTCATACCGTATCTTCCACGCGTTGAAGCTACTACCTCTCCATCCCTCGCAAAGCCGGAGCTATTTACATTGCGAGGGGCACTCCAACCTTGGATTAATTTGTGTAGGCATTTATTCCGGTCGGTTTAGATTATATTTTCGTAGCATTCGGCCCACAACTACTCCAAACGCCGTTGCAACCCACGCAACTCCCCTAGTTGATTTCCCTCTGGCTCGGTCATCGCTCTCTCGCACGTCCTTTCTCACCTTCAACGTCGCACCATGGTATTATTGAAAAAACTATGTTGTTCTCTTTAATTATTATAAATAAGCTACAAAACTACACACCGATAGTCCACTTGGAATGGAACAAATTTCGACCCACAAATTAAAGTGCTACAAACTACACACCAAGGGGCCCACATGTCATGAAACAAATTTGGACCCATATACAAATTAAAAAATAAAGGACGAGGATCGAACATGCGACCGGGCCTTCAAGCCGCACGTCAATAGGCAACATACGTAGAATAGCAATGTTTGTTGTACCCCCTTTGTTCACATAATGTTTTTATATTACCACAGCCTAATTAATGGATAACATGTAATATTATTTTTAGTACTATTCGCCTTCACTTACTGGTGGGTTCCATGTGTGCTCTCTCTCTCTCCTCCCCTTCTGCGTTTAGACGCACGGGCAAACAGGAAGAACTCGCGGGCGATGTTGCCGTTGACCATATCTGGACGCGTTCACAACTCACAAGTCACGGCACCAGTTTCACGTACTAGCAGCACTAGTCAGTGTGTACGTGCAATGCACGTTAATTTGGAAGTATATTAAGTGCATGCGGATATTAACTACTAGGATATTATTTGCGTGTTGTCATGTGATTAGCACTATTTTTGGCATGAAATTAACTGCACGCTAAACGTGTTGAGCGCTCGACATTGAAGCAGTCTAGGTCGTTGGATGACAAGGAATACATGTGGCTTGATGACGTTTTATATTTAATTTGATACGGCTCTAGCAGAACATTCAATCGATCAAACCATACATTTCGTTCAGTCTGACTCCGACTTTAAATTATACGACGATCGATATAAAATAAACGGAAATGATAAACGTTCGGATTTTAAGCATGGCAATCCGAACGTTTTTCATGGCAAATTTAGATTACGCGGCGGCGGCGGGGGCGTCTCGCGGTGGGAAGCGGCTCCTCTGCCGTGCTCTGTGTGTCGTCGGGCCACTGACCGACGGCGACGGCGGCGTCTTGCGCCGTTGTTGGCGTACTCCTGGACGTTGGCCTAGCTTCAAGGAAGGCCAAAATGTTCTGGACTTCGGAGCGAGTCAACTGGCGGGAGGAGGCGACTGGCGTTGGTGCAAGGAAGCGGTCGACGGCGGCCATCCATGCCGCTGAGGGGGGCACTGGCACCCGCGCGGGGACAGGCGCTGTCAACGGCGCGGCGGAGACGTTCGTGTGCATGGGCACCGGCACGGGCGCGCACGTCAGTGCACGCGCAGGCGCATGCGCTGGCAGGTGCACGGGCACCGGCACGGGCGTGCGCGTCAGTGCACGCGCAGGCGCATGCGCTGGCAGGTGCACGGGCGCGTGAAAGTCGGCGGGGACCTCGTGGAACCCCGTGGCATCAAGCTCGGCGACAATGTGCGGCTCCCAGCCCATCAATGCCACGGGGATGGGCGCTGGCGCAGTCGGGGCGACGGGAGCCGGAACGGGAGCGGGGACAGGCGCGGCGTCTTCCCGCAAGGCCAGTTCAAGCTCGTCCCAAAGCGCCTTATGTTCTTGAGACTCCGGCTGGGTGTCTTCCTCATGAAACTGGAACACTAAGGGCAGACCATCGTGATGCGGCATGGCGTACGTTTAGGTCAGGCTAGTTGGAGGTAGACGACAGGAGAATCGGAGAGGAAGAGAGAGGATTGTAGCGATACCGGGTAGTGCGGGGTTGATTTTAAACTGCGGCGCCGGCGACATTAAAAGTGGGAGCAGTTGGGACGACGGTGGGCGGCGGAGCCTGGTCAAAGGGCTCGCCTCCCGGTGAGTCTGCACAGCGGTCTGCTCGCACGCCTCCCTGACAGCCGGCGCAGCGGTCTGCTCGCACGCCTCCCGTCGACTCACACGCTTGCTGGGACGGCACCTGCCGATGAGAAGCGGGGACTCGTGGCGGCACGTAAACGCCCACGGTTTCAATAGTGAAAGCGTTCGCCTTAACGTGACAGGTCTTTTCCCTCAAAAAAAACGTGACAGGTCTTTGTTCCAAAATACCTTGGCTCTTCATTTGTGCAACTTGTCATAAGCAGCTTGTCTCGAATTGAAGAAAAAACTTACGAAGTAATATTTGTGCCATATCACGTGACCATGCTCAGTTTCAAGAATTTATGCTCCCTTTTGGATTTTCTGAAATTTAAGACCCAGGATTCGAAACAATATCATAACCTGCATCATGCAATAAATTTTCAAGCCGTACATCTGTCCTGTTGTATTTCTTAAGAAAGGATTTGGTCAAACATTTTGCTTAGTTAAACCTCCTTTCCGGTTTATAGGGCTCAATTCAAAAATCTCACCAACCAAGGTAGATGGTGAGTGGTGGAACAATTGTTGTAGTTTGCAAAACCACTCAATTAATGCGCTTGTTTTCCTCAAAAATTGTGTTTACGAATGCATTAATTGCAATGCATGCATGCATAAAGTACATGCATTGGTCAATTTTCTCTTAATACTTGCATGTAATGATTTATTGCACCTTGAAATCTGAACATGTGATGGGGAACAACCAAATTGAGACTTATAAAATGGGAAAACTAAAATTTTGAGATAAGCCCTATAAACCGGAAAGGAGGGAGTAAAAGGATAATCCCTCCGTACCAGTGCATTGCCTGATATATTAACTCAAGTACTAGGCACGAACAAAAAAGTACTAGGCACGAACAAACGGGCTCAATTCTGTGCTCATCCTGGTGTAGTAGTAGTAGTACTAGGCAATGCAGTTGACGGGTGACATTGACGAGCGGCGACCGAGGGAATTGAACCGTGCTCGGCACGGTAGGTAACGTTGTCTAGTTACTAAAGCATCCCTCCGTTGTTCATCGGTAGTCATTATGGACCGGGGACATGAGGGGAATTTCCTAGGGCTGGAATTCTGGCCGCCAGATATTTCGACTTGAAACGCTGAGGCTCGACTGGTTGGGGTTGCCTAATGTGCGTACCACGCACGCCACCGAAGGACACGAGCCCGTTTTTTAGGATCAACACGAGCCAAGGTCTGGCTGGTACGCCGTTGGGTCCTACCATTTGAGAATACGAAAGGAACCTTTTAAATTGCCGAACGAATCTATGTGTATTACAATACCCGTATTTTCCTTGCAAATACTAATCTCAACGTGGTAATTGATTTATGACGAGTCGTTGAATTAGAGTGAATTTGTGATATAGTGATCTCAACGTGGATTTCACATTTCATGGTATCCCTAGTAAGTTTTCCAATGCAAATTCAAATTTAAAAGATGAACAATATGGAGGTGAGAAAACTTTGTATGTATCAAGCATATGACCACACACACACACACACACAGACACACACACACGAACACAACAACAATCCAATAAGTATAGTGCATCTATTTTTCCAACCCATGCATGTATGACACGAGTTCAAAAATACTCCTTCTATTCCTAAATATTAGTCTTTTAGAGAGTTCAACAAGTGACTACATACGGAGCAAAATGAGTGAATCTAGACTCTAAAATATGTCTATATACATCCGTATGTGCCAGTCCATTTGAAGCCTCTAAAAAGACTAATATTTAGGAACGAAGGGAGTAAAATGTAAGACATCCATGGTCCTCAGTTCAATATTTAAAATGAACATGAAACTGAAACATGAATATTAAGTCTAGTACTACAGTACATGCAAATGTTGTGTTTAGGCGGAGCTATGATTGTCGGGGGTCAACCCCTCGACCTTAGATAAAACTGTGGAGCTCTGTTTAGGGTTGTTTAGATTATATTTGTTCCCACCCTCCCAACCACCGATTGGTTGTGCACCCCCACCCCTCCTCCCCGGGAGAATATCATGTGCCCCCATACCTTACATGCTATATGCCGATACGAGTTGCTTGGAGCTTGTAGATCTGAGATATAGCAGCTCACATGATGTGTCTTAATTTTTTTGCAGGAAACCTTGATGAGTTTGAGAATTGCACACAATTTGTACAAAAACTACTTAGATGCCCTTTGATCCCATATCCAACGACCTCGAAGCTCGTATCACCGTAGCATCTAAGATGAAGGAGGACATCATATTCTCCTGTATGTAAGAATATCATGTGCCACCACACCTTAGATGCTTTGGTGATACAAGCTCTTCGGAGGCGTTGGATTTGTGACCCAACACCTCCTCGGTGGTTCGAATGGTTTTTTGCAGAAAAGCCCCAAAAGAGTTCGGCCACTGCTTACAAGCACAAAGACTGCTCAGATGCCATTGGATCTCAGATCAAACGACCTCCAAGCTCGTATCACCGTAGCATCCAAGCTGCGATAGCACCTTATGTTTTCTCGCACGGGAGAGTATGAGGTGCTCCCGCACCGTAGATTCTATGGTGATACGAGTTCACTGAGATCTAACGGCCCACAGTAGGAGGTTTGAATGTTTTTGCAATATACGGCTGATAGAGTTTGGGAAATGCGCAGAAAGTACAAGTACTATGCATGTGCCATCTGATCACTGATCATACGACCTAGATGCTCATATCACCGTAGCGGGTAATTAAGCTACGGGGAGCACCTAATATTAGCACCGGGGAGCCGTTGGATCGAAGATGCAGCGGCACACACGAGGCCTGAATGTTTTATTTGCAAAAAAAACTTTGGAGAGTTTGGAAATTGCGCATAATTACAAAGACTACTCCCAAGCCATTGGATCTCACTTCCAACGGTGTAAAAACTCGTATCACCATAGTATCTAAGCTGCGGGGTGGATGTGATATTCTATGCCGCTGTCATTTTTGTTCGTAAACTTGCAAAATACGTGTAACTCGTGCCGTTACTTGTCTAACCGCGCAAAGTGTTTGTTCAAAAAAACCATCCTACACTGAAATATCGGAACAACACACGGGGGTCCCACTTGTCATTAATCAAATTTGGACCTAAAACTAACAAATCTGAAAGACGAGATTCGAACTGGCAACCTGGACTACAAAGCGTAAGTCGATAGCCTGAAAAAACGAACGGTTGTTGGCTTTGTCCCATAACTTGATTTTATACAGTACTTGCGTTGAGTAGAGTAGAGGGAGTGCCTCGTCAACACGTGCATGACCGTTGTCTCACTTACGGGTGGTCCCAGGTCTGCGATCTCAATCTCTCTTCTCTCCATCGTCTAACCTTTGCACGGGCACACACGAAGAGCGGCGCTAGCTTGCCGTGGTGTTATTACAACTAAAAAAAGCTTGGAAAATAGAAGAATCGCCTAGAACAAGAGACGTTGCGGCTGGTCGAGACGGAGCTAACCGTGCCACGTTTGCATGATGAAGCTGTGTGGCTAGTGGGGTGTTTTCGACCGACTGGCTGGGTCCCGAGGTCGAACCATAGGTACTACGTCTGATACAGTATATTTTTACACGCACATTTTTCCTCCGTGCCGAGACGTGGCACACCCTACCGCGCGGTTTCGGGGTCCTCCCGGGTGGTGCACGCATATATTCTTCCTGACGTGGGACGCCCTACCGCGCGTTTTCTGGGTCCTCCTCGGTCGTAGCGCCGAAGCAAGTAAATGAGTCGTCAAATCACGAAAGACCACCTTTCCCGCCGAGTACATCAGTGAAGCACGGTGGCTAGCTAGTTGGGCTAGTTCGACCGATTAGCTAGGCCGCCGCCACATTTGTTTTTTCACCCCTTTTTTATCTACTTGCCGGCAGGTAAATTTAAATATCCACCGCGGCGTTGCTCTGGTGTTTGGGTGCGGCAGGATTTTAAATTTTTTGATTGACGGGAGCAGGCGCGGCAGGATTTTTAATTTTTTGATTGACGGGAGCAGGCGCGGTAGCAATTAGTCACGATGACTCCGCCTGTAAAAACCCACTGCTCCCTGATGTGAGAAGTCGTCGACTGGTGTTTTACCGTGGTGAAAACCAAAAGATTCCCCGCTCCTCGGCTGGCTCCCTCCGCCTTCCCGTAGATTGCATTGCCTTTCAGCCGTTTCGCCCCCTTTGCTTCCTCTCCCCATTGCTTCTACCTGGTGCCATGGCGGCGCAGCAGATCACGGAGTCCGAGGTGAGGCGCCTGACACAGGAGCTCCATGCCAAGGATGCGGAGCTCAGGGCCAAGGACGTGGAGCTCCGTGAGCTCAAGGAGGAGAGGAGTGCCATGCTCCTCCGTTATGTGCGGGAGTTCACGGAGCTTCAAAAGCGGCAGGCGTCCACCACAAAGATGCTCGAGGCGTCGGCGGCGTTGCTGCAGAAAGCGGGAGATACGATAGGCCGTCAGGGGAGCCGGCTGGAGCGCGAGCGGGCCGATCGTGACGAGGTCCAGGATCGCCTCAGCCACTTGGTGAACCAAGTTGCCACGCACGTGTTGCGGCTGCGCGATGCCTACCGTCGTGCCAGCGCGACGATGCCGGCCGTCGGGCTAAACCCGTTCGACCACCCGGTCGACTTCAACGAGCTGCGGCTTCCTGACCTGGTCTCCTTCTTCACCTATATCTCCGAGGAGCTGAGCCGTCTCCGCGCGATGGTGGGGGCTGAGCTGGACAAGGAGGGGTTGCGCGCTGCCGTCGCCGTTGCCGGGCGAATCCTTTCAGGGCTCCGTCACCGGAATCCATTCGTGCCATTGGACGCCGTCTTTGACGAGCTGGCTCCCGTCGACCGGGAGCGGGCTCTGCGGGCGGTTGCACCCTGCATCACCAACGTCGTGCGCCTCGAGAAGCAGAGGGACTTCGGTGGTGTTTAGGCGCCCTCTGCATGGGCATGTCCATGTCTCGGCGCAACATGACCGTTGGATCAAACTCAGACGGTGCAGATCCGTCACTGTAGCACAAAGCGTGTGGGTGTGTTTGGTTGCATTCTCATCTCAATATAGTTGTTTCCTCTTCGTGTATTTTTGTCAACCTACTAGTGTGGACTCATGCACCCTTCATGCACTCTGCCAAACACCCAAAAGTGGGTCGAGAAGGGAACTTTTGCTCCCATCCCGTGCACCCTTCATACACCCTGTCTAACACTATAGGATGTGCTTCATATGGTTCATGTTTCGTGGAGTACTGTAGCACCGTACTCTCCGTGCGCTGTGGACCTAGTTCTGTTAACATTGATCTCACCGTTCATTCTCGACCGGACAGTCGAAAAAGCGGTACTATGTTACATATAGGAGTAGTTGACATGCGCACAACACAGCAACAAGATTGTGTAGTACTGACGTATGAACCACTGCACATGCCTAGTAGTAGGAGCACTGTGTATGTTCAAGTGGCTGCCGTGTTTCGCACTCCTCCGTCGTAAGAGTGGAAACGCTTGCTGTAATCATTTTTTTCTTCAGAATGAAAAACAGTGGACACGCTCTACCGTGCGGATCCTCCTCCAGCCATGCACTAAATTACTCACTTTCGCCGACGTGTGGGACAGCCAGCACCTGGGTCCACCAGCCATGCACTAAATTACTCCGTAGTAGAGTGACGGTAGACTACCCCGATCGAACCGCCGCAGTAATGCCCAATGAGCCGTCAAATCACAAAGCCCCCTCCTTTCCAGCAGTAAGTTGGACGGACGAAGCAACCATCATTTCACTCTTCTCTCTCAGCTTCCTCTCTTGAAGAAAACCCCCACTCGCTTCGCTTCTCCCTCATCTCGTTCCTCCTTTCACTCTTCTCTCTCAGCTTCCTCTCTTGGATGGACGCCGGAGCACCGGCCGACGTGATGTCTATGGCTCTGGCCAAAACCGTCGAGGCTCATGGTACGAAGAAGCGCAAGCACCCCGCCGAGACTACCGCAGACAAGCTCAAAGCCATCGCCCTGTCCAAGCCCCCCTCTCCGGGATCCCTCATTAAGCAAGTCCAGGTAATGTCTCTTGTTGACGATCTTTTTCTCGATCTTGATCGTGTTTTTTCATCTAACACGCAGTACTAGTACTGGTAGTACAACTTTCTGGGTGATCTTGCATGTGATTTTAGTGTGCCAAATGACGGTTCTAAATTCCTCTTTTGACCAAAACATGCGAGAGGTTGACACTGATTTCTTATAGATTACTTTCAACTACTCCCTCTGTCCCAAATTTCTTGTCTTAGATTTGTCTAGATACGGATGTATCTAATACTAAAATGTGACTTGATACATCCGTATCTAGACAAATCTAAGACAAGAATTTTGGGACGGAGGGAGTACTTTATGAACATCAATGCTACCTTTTAAGAGGGTATATTTGCCTCAGTAACTTGTGTTATGGATATTGCATGTAATCCCTCTGCTCTCATGCCTTTGAAGACATGTTCTAGTGTCTTTGTTCACTCATTTCTGTGCGTATATGTAGTCATATATGGAGTATAATATCGAAAATCATCTTATATTTCTGAACGGAGGTAGTAATGAAATATGGTTTCTGTTTGAATTAGAACCAGGTCCGCGGTGGAGATGAAGTTCTCAAAGTCATGCCGTGTGAACTGGAAGACCTGATGATGAGTTCTACTGCTGAACTATCCAGCTGCTGTGTCCTTGTCGCCACGTGTCCTGAACTAGTGTTTTCCTGTAGCATTGTTGTCAGGCGTGTTCTCGAGGCTGTACTTGACCACAACAATTTCCTGGCTGTGCCTTCGATTACGAAGGGTGTGGTTCTTGTAAAGCTTCCCAACAAATCTGATGCGGCCTGTCTTCATCATCATGTTTATGAGTGGAAAGACCACTCTGTTAGGTTCTCCAAGGTTGACAAGATGGTGATGGTGCATGTAGACATCTCACACGAAGTCCATGGCCTAGTCAGTTATGCGGGGTTCATCCCGTAGGTCGGTGGCAAGAAATAGTCTGCAGAGTTTAGTTAGTGCAACTTTGCTTGTCTGTAGTAAGTACTATTGTTCAGTACTTGATTTGTGTTTGTGAACCCTGTATTGTTTATTAGTACTGCCGCTTTTGGTGTGTGGTCAGTCCTGAGAACGGTCTATGTTAATGTCTGTCCACTCAATTCAGTCTGTACATTTTGAAGTATCCAGATCATATTTTTTGTGAGGACGGTTTATCAATTATGGTTACACTCCAATATCTGTATGCATTGCAGGGTTTATCGCACCCACCAGGATTTCCAGTCCCATGGATGTTCGGTCCATACGATTTGTCACGACCTTTGGACTGTCCTGCTTGTGGGAGTAGGCAGGGCCCCTGCATGCCACGCGTAGTTGGACGATCAATCTTCTGTTTAGTACTTCAACATAGTGATTTCCTGGTAAGGATTCACTCGTGTCACATCAAGTAAATCTTATTGATTTACTGTCTAAATCTTATTGATTTAATGTCATGTTTTCTTTCTTTTCCTGCAATTTTACGATGCAGGTTTTGCCATGTGACATTCATCACAGAATAAACCGTTTGGTTTGCTCTACGATGGCTATTTTTGCAGGTTTCACTTCTTATGTCGTGTCAGTAACGAAGGCACTGTCCATCACTTATATTACTGGAAAAAATTGGATCAGTCTGTTGTCTGAGTACAAGCTGAATCCCTATGATGAACTGCAGTTTGGTTTAACAAAAACGCCACAATTAGTCCTTCTCGCGTTTAAAAGAAATGAAGAAAAAAACTGGATCACGGTCACGGATCCTAGTCAAGTTAGAAAGCTGATCATAGCAGACCAGACACGATCGCCGCTGTCTCGCACAGATCGAGCACCGGCAGTTGCTCTAGCACTGACAGCGGCAGCAGCTCAGTCTGATCCAGCTGAGGATTGGGCACCGACCGCGTCAGCGGATCAGTCTGATCTACCGGAGGATCGGGCATCGACACCGGCACCAGCTCTACAAGGAGCACCATCTCCGGCAGCAGCAGCGGCTTCGGCACCTGCACCAACACTTGCACTTGCATTTGGTCCGGCCCGTGCAGTTGCACCGGCAACAGACTGGGCTGCAGTTCGCACTTCATATACCAAAGTCCTTACAAAAACCGACATGTCCACCTTCTTGGTAAGCATTGGCCGCCCAAGTGCTTCGTTCTTTTTTCTTTCCATGTTGTTTCACATGATTCACTGTGTTGATCTAACTGTTTGGGTATGTCTTCTTGTTTTCAAACAGAGAATTCCTAGAGCAACGAGGGAGTCGTTCAACAATCCGGGCGACCGCGGCCAAGTTTCTCTTACCATGCGCAGCCTTGGTGTGAATGAACCTGCTCAATATACCGTAAGTACAAAGGATGGTCGCATGATGATTGATGCTAAAGGATGGTCAAGGTTCAAATCTAAATCATATCTTGCGGTAGGGGATGATGTCAAAATCGAACTTTCTCGGCGAGGAGAGCTGGTCCAAATCAACTTTGAAATTCTTCAGTAGCAGCACGCAACTGCCGAACTGATCTATCCTCCGAGAGATTTTGATGTAATAATCTGGCATGGTGAAACAAGTGTCCTGTGTGTATAAGTAGTACGACAGTATTATTTATCACATGGTATATCGTTGATAGAATTGCAACTCTGATTGCTGGTTAGGAACTGTCGTTCGATTTCATTCCAATAGCTGCCGTGCTTTATTCAATTTTGTGTATTCGCCTTGCGACAACATCTAAAACCAGCGCAGTACCGATCGCTTGCAATATGAAAAGCGCTGAGGTAGAACACATGGGCCCCCAAACATGCAGGGTCGGCCTGCGGCCCAAAGTCCAGAACCGTGAGCCTATCTGAGTATTATATTCTCAGCTGAACCCCCATAAAAAAAGCTGAACCCCCATAATGCCCGTGCGTTGCAGAGGGAGTATATTTCTCGGCAAGGTGAGCCTGTGATATAAAAGATTTGTATATTTCTTTACAGAGGGAGTATCTCTCTGTCAAAAATATATTTATGTGTAACTAGTTACTCCTGTCTTTCTACTTCCTTTCGCTGATATGTGGGGCAACCGGCAACGGGGTCCACGTGCCATATGCACAAATTAGAGTGCACAACTTCACGGTAGACACACCCCGGTCGTAGCGCCGCAGTAATGCCCAATGAGCCGTCAAATCACAACCCCCCCTTTCCAGCTTTAGCAGTAAGCTGGACGGACGAAGCGGCAATATTTCACTGGGCCTGAATCCCCTTCTCCCTCGTCTGCTTGTTCAGAGAAAACCCCCGCTCGGCGATTGCATAGGGTTTTCTCATGGAGAACCAGGTACGAATTCTTCATCCATCCCCGATAAATCCAAGTCCCTTGGTCGCAGGTAATCCTAGGATGGCAGCCGCCGCCGTTGATGCATTTTTCTTCGTACTGAATCTAGTGTGTTTCAGTTGCAGTGCCCAAAGTGCGAGTACCCTACAGATTTCTGCGCCCACGGCGAGACGCCACACTTGTTCCTTCTCATCCTACCACAGCATTTTGAAACGCGCACAGTATGTTCCTAGAATCCTCTTCTCTATCCGGGAGGGTGGGTTTTTTTGAACATGCTGTGTTCTCATATTATTTTTCCTGCAGTGTATTATTTGCTCTGCCAGAACACATGTACTCAAGATGCTCGGCCTTGCCATAACTGAATACACTAGTTTAATGGTCATAGTGAAGACAATCCATGGATATTGCTTCCGAGTTGGGTTCATGAACCAAGAAGATCGCTGCTTTTTTATGGCCGAACTTGGATAAACTTTCTCAAGTGTTACGGACTGAAAGTTGGCGCACGAATGTTGATGGAAATAGCAGAACCTGGTCTCATCTTCACTGTGATCTTCCACCCCGACATCGTTCCAATTGTTCATCCATGTTAGTTTTGTATTTGGTTCTTGCTTGTTGCCTCGATTACTTCTTAATCCACCTATTCTATCTAATAATCACAATTTAACTTTAGAAGTAGCAACGAATCTCTCACGAAGATGCTACTTCTAACTAATATTGTCTTATAATTGGTGGCACGTGTAGGTTTTTTCAGAGTTAAGCAGTCTGCTCGTTTGTTACTCTGTAGTAACTCGGCTGTTACTAATGGCACTAAAGTTGACTGGATCGACATCCACATGTTCCTACACTTTATTGATTGTCTTGAGGTCCTTGTGGGGCGTTTTAACGGTGGAAGACCATGTGGGATATGTGTGCCACTGCTGCACTCGTTGAACAGGTCCAACTGTGTCGAGAAACTTATGGTATGAGCTGTTTTCTATTATATATGTTATACACAATTTTACAGCTGTGATCTTCTTGAAACAGGAACTGTCGAGTTCTATTGTTCCTATACAGATGCCTGACCATGGTCGCATCAGACTTGCGCCTGGTCACAACATGATGTTTATGTCGACCTACTCAAGGCCCCTTGGAGGCAAAAAGATACTTATTCGTGGGTGGTCTCAGATAATGAAGGCCCGTCCATCTTGGAGAATAGGACAGAAGATTATGTTCATGCTTTTCCATGGCTCTAAAGCGAATATCTTGTTTATTGACCATGTTGTGAGATGAAGCCGCTTTCAGAAGGTTGTGGATGCGCGGGGTGGCGCCTGGGCCTTGTCCTGGGGCTTGGCGGCCTCACCCTTGGTTAACTGTAGCCTGTAGGCAAAGTAGCACTGTTCGAGGCGTGCTTTGTACGGTTGAACCTGGATAAGTACTCATACTGCTTTCAGCTTTGGTTATTAAGTGCCCCTGCTGGTTCCAGTTAAGGTTGTTAAGTACTTCTGCTGCTTTTACAGTCTGTCGTGTTTCTTCAGTCCTGTCTTCCTCCAACTGCCAAGACCAAACCAGCGCCGGCGGGGCCGCCTGCTTCCACCTGCCATGGCTGGCTGTGCCTCAGTGCACGCATCTCCGCCCCACCGTCTCCTAAATCGTTAACGCCGATGTCCTCCGCGCGCTTTGGTGCACTCGCCGCGGTGCCGCCCTCTCGCGTTGTCAACATGGTCAACAAACAACAGGAATCGGTAGAAGTACGTGGAGAGGATGACAGTAGGGGCCCACCACGTAAGCGTATGGAAAACTAAAATGCTTCCTCCTAGTGTTTTCCTGACATCTGGGACCCACGACATTGTGAGCGTATATAGCCAATAGACAAGAGAACAGCACAAGATCGGCTGACACCTGGGACGTAGCTACTCGAGCAGTATTTTTTATGTTTGGTATTGTTGAGACAGAGCAGGGTTTGAACTGGGCTGTGGCCCGTCTAGCCCAGGCTTATATTTTATGTTCACCATGTGACCAGCCCAGCTATTTTTCCTTTGTGCAAATGAGCCCAGTTTATTTTTTCTGATGAATACCCAATCCAGGCCTACTTATTTTTCTACGCCTTGAAAGTAATATGAAATGGGTTGTAAATATAAAATGACAAATTGGCAATTACTTTATAATTTCTGATTTTTGTTTCACATTTTCAGATTCGGGCATTAACCTAATTCAAATATATCTTCAAAGTACTTTAAATCTGGCTCGACATTTCGGCATTAAAAATAGTTTGGAACCCACAGAAATATGCGAAATTGGCCCTCGCCAACCAAAAAAAACGACTGCAATAAATTGCATAAGAAGTTGCCATGAGCTATATATAAATTATTAAAAAAGGGGGACTGGTCTGACTTGTGGGCCTGTTTAGTTGACGCGTATGCAAGATTTTTTTAGTTATTATATACTACGTCAAGAAACGATTCTAGCAGACGTAACCGTTGGATGTCAATCCAACGGCCGTCGTGTTTCTTCAATCTCTGATCTTCTTGCTCCAGCCGCCAAATCAGCACCGGCGGGACCGCCTGCTTCCACCTCCCGTGTCCGACTGTGCTGCCACGCAGGCCTCAGCGCCCCCTACTACTCCCACCACTGGCCAGGGCATCCCTCTACTCACCCACACCCCCTGTTATTCTGCGGCAACGGCAGCCTCACACCGCAGCCGAACCGGTGAACCCTCCTACTACTCTCCGCGCGGGCTTCCACTGCTGCGTCTTTCCCGGCTCCGCGTCGTCCCCTACCTATGCCTCGCCGTCGTCCAACGCTGTGGTGCTCTCGGCTCGGCATGGTCAATGTGGTCAACGACCGACTTCCATCGGAAGAGTACTGTACGTGAAGAGGCTGACAGCTGGGTCCACGGTAGCCGCAAGGAAGTGCCTCCTTATTACGCGGAAAATAATTATTCCTCCACCTGACATCTGGGACCCACGGGACGGGCCACCAGTATTTCGCAAAAAAACGTTTCCCCCTAACTGCTGGGACCAACAGGTCGGACCACCGTATTTCGTGAAAAAAACATTCCCCCCGCTGTCAGCTCGGACCCACCGGAAGTGCCTCCTTATTACGTACAAAAAATGAATACCCCCTGCTAGCTGGGACCAACCTTGGTGGGAGGCTGACTTGTGGGCCTACTAAGTTGACTGGGACGGAGGCCTTTGTCAACTTTAGTCAATATATGAACGATTCTAGCTCGAGTGACCGTACGATGTCCATCCAACGGCCGTAGTGCTTCTTCAACCTCTGGTCTTCTTGCTCCAGCCGCCCAAAGCAGCGCCGGTCGTGCCACCTGCTCCTGCCGCCCGTGGCCGGCTGTGATGCCACGGAGGCCTCACCACCCCCTACTACTCCCACCACTACCAGGCCATCCCTCTACGCACCCACCCACCCTGTTATTCTGCAGCGACAGCAGCCTGACACCGCAGCCGAACAAGTGAACCCTCATACTCCTCTACGTGTGGGCATCCACTGCCGCGTCTTCCCCGGCTCTGTGTCATCCCCTTCCTAGGCCTCACCGTCGTCCACCGCCCTGGTGCTCTCGGCGCGGCATGGTCAACGTGGTCAAGGAATTGCTTCCATCGGACGTCGACTGTACGTGGAGAGGCTGACAGCTGGGTCCACGACCGCAGCAAGGAAGTGCCTCCTTATTACGCGCAAAATAATTATTCCTCCACCTGACAGCGGGGACCGACCGGACGGGCCACCGTATTTCACGAAAAAAACGTTTCTCCCTGTCTGGTGGGACCCACCAGCTACATCTTCGCACGCAAGGAAGTGCGTTCGAAAAAACGATTCGCCCCCCTGACTGCTGGGACCCGCCATCTACATCTTTGCACGCAAGGAAGTGCGTCCGGGCAAAAAAAACCAAAACGATTCGCCCCCCTGACTGCTGGGACCCACCTGCTAAATCTTTGCAGGCAAGGAAGTGCCTGACAGTCGGGACCCACCTGGTCGAAGCGTACGTACCATTGTCATTCTGGTCGTGAACATGTACGTACATACTGGTCGATTTAGAAGCGCGCACGTGTCATAGTAGAGGCGCGCACGTGTTGTAGTAGAGGCGCGCACGTACCATGTACACGTACGTACAACGGCGAGGGTGCAAGAAAGAAAATACGGCGACGTACGTACATACAGGCAGGGTCTCGAATGCCTACTCGCGCATATGTACATGGCTGGGTCGGAACGGAGAAACAGCGTCGTCGTCGTGTTCATGGGGAGGCAACAGAATGCGTCGTGTTCATCGGGAGGCAACGGAACGCGTGGGAGCCAACCGGCTGGATCGGAACGGAATGCGTGGTCGTGTTCATCGGGAGGGCTTGGACGGAACAGGCGATGGAAACGAGGCCTGGCGTACCGCACAATGGAGGAAACGACCTTGTGTTCGACCGACCACATTCGAAACGGGGTCCTGTTGATCGGGAGGGGCCTGGCGTACCGCAAAACGGAGGAAACGGACCTCCTATGGTCGAAACGGGGGTCCTGTTGATCGGGAGGGGTGTGGCGTACCGCAAAACAGACGAAACGGACTTGTGTTGGAGCGCTACGCTCGAAACGGGGGTCCTGTTGATCGGGAGGGGTGTGGCGTACCGCAAAACGGACGAAACAGACTTGTGTTGGAGCGCTACGGTCGAAATGGGGGGGGGGAGGGGTGTGGCGTACCGCAAAACGGGACTCCATGGGATACTGTTCATCTCCACCGTCGACCTCCTCTAGCCTCCACGGGCTACCGTCGACCTCCTCCAGCCTCCACGGGCTCCTGTTCATCCAGCCTCCACCACGCGCTACTCCACCGGCTACTGTTCAACCACCCCTCCGCGGGCACCCCTGCACCGTCTACTGTTCATCCAGCCCTCCACACCACGGGGTCCTGTTCAACCACCCCTCCACAGCCACCCCTCCACCGTCTACTGTTCATCCAGCCCTCCACACCACGGGTTCCTATTCATCCAGAGGCAACGCCACCGCTCACTGTTCATCCGACCCCCCCCCCACCCCCCCCGCAATGCTCACTATTCATCCAATCGATCGGCTTCAGTTAGCAGCAGTAGCGAAGGAATCGCTCCATCAGGTTTAGTTAACAGCCATCGATCGATCGCTCGGGTTTAGTAACGCGTAGCCTGCAGTGCAATCGCTCGGGTTCAGTTAGAGCCCAACGGCTTGCTCGGCTTCAG
Source organism: Triticum aestivum (assembly GCF_018294505.1). Taxonomy (NCBI): domain Eukaryota; kingdom Viridiplantae; phylum Streptophyta; class Magnoliopsida; order Poales; family Poaceae; genus Triticum; species Triticum aestivum. The sequence goes on from NC_057795.1 coordinate 44,434,452, forward strand.
TTAGAGCCAACGCCTCGCACACACGCGCGTACGTACGAGAGAAACGTGCATCGCTCCGCCCCCAACCTCCCACCATAACCGGCAACTCCCCGAAATTTTCCTCCCCCTCGCTTCTACCACGGTTTTTTCCGTCATGGACAGCCCAAAGAATGTCAGCTGCGTCTCCGGCCCACCCAGGACGAAAAGCCCATTTTCTGTCATGATTTTTTGTCATAGAAGTAGGAGCCCACCACATTTATGATGATACCGTGTTTTGTCACAATTATCGTCATAGAAGTGTCATATGTATGACAGAAAAAAAATTCATTCGGCCCAAAATGTCACGAATGTATCTTTTTTTTGTAGTGGAACCTATGGATATGCAGCGGAAGGTAGACTACACTAGACAAGCCATAGTCAAGTAAGCAATGTAATGAAAGAACGAAGACAATGAGCAACTATGTAATATGGATCAGGATGGAAGATAGTATGAAGCCAAACAGATAATTGTCTTTACTCAGTGAAGTCAAACAGATAAGGCAAGTAGGAAAAGACTTCACGAAGACAAACTGTAAGTAAAGCAAGAGAGGTAGGATAGAACCAGTTGCTCGGAGAGGACAAGGGATTTGTTCGACCAGTTCCAGTTGCTGTGACAACTGTATGTCTGTGTAGGGAGGCTGAGATTTAACTCAGAAGACCGCATCTTCACCTTATTCCCCTTGAGCTAAGAACACTTAGTCCTCGCCCAATCACTCTGGTAAGTCCTCAAGGGAGACTTCCAAACCTTCACAGACTTCATTCACCGGCAATCCACAATGACTCTTGGATGCTGAGAACGCGACGCCTAACCGAATGGAGGATTCATAGTCCTCAAGTGTAATAAGTCTTCAGATCACGTGCACAGAAAGACTTCAGTGATGCCTAACACTCTTTGGCTCTGGGTGTTTTGGGATTTGTCCTCGCAAGAGGATTCTCTCTCTCAAAGCTTCGGAGGTGGGTTGCTCTCAAACGACAAAAGTCGTGCACTAACTCTGAGCAGCCACTAATTTATGGTGTAGGGGTGGGCTATTTATAGCCAAAAGGAAGCCCTACCTGATTTGTCCAAAATGACCCTGGGTCACTAAGGAACTGACACGTGTTTAACGGTCATATTTCAAACACATGTGGCAGCTTGACTTGGGCTACAAGTAAAGCTGACTCATCCATCTCTGGATAAGATTTGCTCTCATTGTCTATGCTCGAAGACATAGGATTTGGTTGAGCATCACATCTGTCACTCTGACTTTGTTCACTTGGACCCCACTTAACAGTACAATTGTTCCTATGACTCAACAAAGAAGAAAAGGGAACTACGAAACAACTATGTCTTCGCGCTCCATAGTATTCATGCGATGTCTTCTCATGTCATAGTCTTCAATGTGAATGTCTTCACACATTTTTAGGGGTCATCTCTGGTAGGTAAACCGAATCAATATGGGACTACTACCTGTGCTATCCTACAATTCTCACAAACACATTAGTCTCTCAACCAAGTTTGTCGTAAAAACTCCAAAACCAACTAGGGGTGGCACTAGATGCACTTACAATCTTCCCTTTTTGATGATTGATGACAAACTGGTTGAAGTTTTCAGTGGTGATAAAAGTATGCGGAAGTTTAGTGTTGTTGGTATTCTCTTCATACATAAGACGAGGCCCCCCTGAAGATGTGCATATAAATGATTTGCGTTTGAATGCAAATGCACATGGCAGGTTTTGCTTTGTGGAGACCATCATCAAAGTGTGAAGACAATGCATATGCATATAAGAAGTAACGAAGATAATGATATGCATAATGACATATGGACATCTGGAGAATGACTTCATGCAGGATTTATCATCACGTCACAGGATCGCAAATAAAGTAGCAGATGACCATCAAGTTTAAGTGTTACAACTCAGAGAACCAAATGTATCAAAAGACGAGAGTTGTAAGACTTGGCAAACATAATGCAACCACCCATCCGGACTCGCTTGAAGACTATCAACTCATACACATCTCCCCTTTTTGTCAGTAATGACCAAAAAGGTTTGAAGACATAGAGTGTCTACTCGTTCCCAGAAGGAGCAGGGTCGATGTTGGAGTTTGGTGGTGCAGACAGGCCTGGTGCAGTGTCGATACGCGCTGAAGGGGTTGTTGGCGATGTAGCATCATCTTCATCATCGATGACTCTGGTATTGACAGTTGTTGCCGAAGAGGAGTACTCAGAACCTTTGAGTGAAGGAGTCTGACGCAAGACAGCGTTCCTGGGAGGAGTGGAATCAAATTTGGATCTCTCTGTGGAGCCATCTTGCTGAAGACCATCTTTAGAACTGAGTAGTGTCAAACTCTTCCACGAACGCCCATAGGTTTCATGAGTGACAAATGCATTCTTGGTGGTGAAATTGCGAACGCGATTAACATCCATCAAGAGACTCTGCATCTGACGCTTCAGCCAGTAATGATGCTTATCGTGTTTCTGATGCAAGGACACGAGAAGCTCTCGGTCATTGAGCACACGAGATCTCTTCCGAGGCCTCGGAGCAATAGTGCTTTCAGTGGATTCAGTACGGGCACGACGAGGTGCATGTGTATTTCCAGCCAAAGGACAAACACGAGTGGCGGCACGAACTCCATCATGTTGAGAGAAACTTTGACGATCGACATTGTGAAGATAAATTGCCTCCTTGGCAGGCTTTGGGTATATGGCTTCGACAGACATATCAACCTCTGGCAAGAATATGAGATGGTTGCATGCAGAGGGCTGATAGTTAACAGCAGAGTGAAGCTTGATAAGATTCATTACCCATGGAGCAAAGAATTTCAGACCAAATATATCTGAGCCAGATGTAGCGAATTGGCGAATGAAGAAATCCTGAGCATTGAAGTTGATGCCATTGAGAATATAGAATACCAATGTCTTCATTGAGCCTTCAAGCTTTGCTGAAGAAGAATGTCCTTTGATGGGCCATAGGGTTCGCCTGATAATGTGATAGATGGTGCGGGGCAGATACACTAGGTCATCAACAAAGAATTACTTAGGATATTCAGCATCTTGTGGCATAGGCTTCATCATACTCAGCATTTGGCTCATGTTGGGCTTAGGCTTCTGGAACATGCTTTCCAAGGCATTGCGGTGAAGCTGACAACCAGGTTCATATAGTTCACCTGGAGTGGGCAGGCCAGTAAGCTCAATGAGATCAAGAGCTTTGGCTTCATGATGCACATTGCCTGTCATCCACTCAAGGACCCAAGTTTTGATGTCCTTGTTGTAGCCGCAGATGTGAAGTGTAGCAAAGAATTGTAACATAATCTCTTCATTCCAATTTTCCTTGTCGGTCATGAACTGCAGAAGGCCAGCATCTCTGAAACAGTGTAGTGCTTATTCCAAACAGGGCAGTCCAGCAATGGCTTCGTAGTCAAGACACATATGAGGCAAAATGCACCCTTGATTGTATAAGACACAAGAATAATAACTGCGCTGCTGATAGCTCCAGAACCGATCATATGAAATTCTAGGCTTTGAATATGGGTTCTTGGCTCTATCCAAGAAAGTGTTGTGTTCAATGAAGTCATTTGCGTTGAACAATCCTGGTGCAGATGCAGTACCTGGAAACCTTGGTAGCCTTGGTTTTGGCTTCTGAACTTGAGGCCTGTGCTCCACGTGATAATCAAATTGAGGTCCGGGAGTAGGCGGAGGAACCAGAATGGGCCATCTGACAGTGACAAGCTCGGCTTGGTAAAATGCTTGCTCAATTGTGTGTGGCCTTGGAGGCGGTACAGGAGCGATGGCATTGACAAGGGCTTCAGGCTGCACATTGGTGGCAGGTGCGTCATTGGCTTCAGACACCGTGTTCACTGTAGGCGCCACACTAGCTTCAGCCATGACAACATCATTGGCTTCAGTAGTGTTGTTGGTGGCCGCCTTAGTATTTTCAACCTCCACTTGAGTAGCTGGAGGTCCAGGCATAGACACGTTCTCCTCGAGAACATTTTCTGGATTGGTGGGGGGTGTGACAACACGCTCTTCTTCTTCACGGGGTACTTGATTTTCATTTGCTCATGCAGCCGGTATGTCTTCAGCAGCTTTGGCTTCAGACTCAGAGACATTCACAGTAGGAGTGGCTTCAGGAAACACTTGTCGTGCTACTGAGTTGGGTTGCACTTCTCCTGTTGGATCGCTCGACACAGCAAGTTGTGGCCTTAGTCCTTTACGAAACCTATGGAATATATGCGTTGCTCTTGGAGTGGGAATTGGATGGACCATGTAGTCGTCATCAGCAAGTACCAGATTGGTGACTTGAGGTGGGGGAGTACTTGGTGAGCTGTGACTTGGAGTTTCTGGTTGGGGGCGATTAGCCCATGATGCATCCTGAGCAATTGGCGTCAAGGGACGACCAATGCTAATGATTTCGCTGTTCGTGAGAACAGGCGATGATACCATATGGTGCTCGATCTGAGGAAGGACTTCATCATCTACTACATTGTCTTGGGGACCAATGTCTTCAGCTGCGGTGGGGTCAATAACTGGAACTTCTTCAGCTTCAGGAGCATCTGTGGAAGCAGGCTCGTGAACAACTAACTGACTCTCTTGGTGCGGGGATGCAGGATGAGCAACTGATAGGGGCTCGACAAGAAGGGGCTCTGAAGGAGCAGCCCGATTATCTTTCAAAGACTTTGTCTTCCGCTTCTTGGTCAATGGAGCATCATCAGAAGCATTCTTGTTCTTGCGTTTTCTGGCTTCGGCCTCGGCTGCCCCAGTCTTCTTCAGTTCTGAAGCAACTGTGGGGACGTTAGGCTTCGAGCCTATCATGCTGGCAGGAAAGATAATGTGAGGTGCTTCTTGTCTTGACGCCTCAGCTTCACAGTGGGCTTCCTCTTTTTGGCAGCCATCTTGGGGTCGATGCATGGATGCCCAAGTGCCTTGCACTTTTTAGCTTTGTTGTGAGCCTGAACACACTTCGCAGCAAGGTGTTTCATCTTCTCTCATGAACCTTTTGCTTCTACATGTTTCTTGTGAAACGCTTCCTTGAGATCATGCATCATCGTCTTGAAGTTCTGAACATCAGTGACACTGAGCTTGGACATGTGCTTCTTGAACTGAGCCTTTTCATAGTCAATTTTGTTTTTGAGATCGATTATCTTCTAAGCCAGAGCTAGCTCATTTGTAATGCACTGTGGAAAGCGACACTAATGCCAATGGGAAGTTGAAGATCATCAATGCTGAGATCCGGATTGGCAAACCATTCATCAATGAAGTTGTTGAGGATGTCCACATCAAAGAGGGGCAAATCGTTGAAGATTTCCACCTCTTGTTTGCTCTTTATCAGCAGCTCAAGAGCATCTTCACCAAGATCATCGTCACTTGACAGATCAATGGCTTCATTCTCGTTCCTCAGAACGGCAGCTGGGGTCAGTGCTTGACCAGAACTCAGGATGGGCTTCTTCTTTTCCATAGACTTTTCGGCCTTCTTGGAGACGTGAGAGAGGTCTTTAGATTGCATACTTGGTGCAGGAGGGGAAGTTGCCAATGGCTTCACACGTGAAGCTTTTGGTGTAGCAGAAGGTTTTGAAACCTTAGTTTTCTTCTGCTTCTGTGGCTTAGGAGGAGCTGGCGCTTCATTAGAATCTGCATCATTAGCTGAGTGATCTACATTAGCACCTTGGACTGCAATGTGAGTTATGAGGCCTTCGAGGTTGTAGAAGGGGCCGATTCTATTTTCACTAGATTCACGGGTGCCATCATCCCGAGGAGTAGATGGACAGGGGATGAAGTCAAGTCCAAATGCCTTCTTGTTCTTCACAGCAGCATCCTGGCAAACTTGAAGTTGCGCTTGAACAAATTGTATTCTCGACACCATAGCAGAGAAGATGGGTCAGCATTCTCTGGCTATGGTCTGCGAACCATGCACGGATAGAAACCTTGATCAACAGCTTCAGACAGGGACTGGGGTTGAAGATTTTTGTATAATATATCTCCCCAGGGCGGCTTGATGGCATTCTTCTCAGCATACTCAGTCATGGCAAATCTGTACTTGTACCACTCTTAAGCCCAATATCTTTGAATCCATTGGATTCGAATTTTGCGTTCACCATAAGTTTCTTCAGGGTTTGTCTTGTACATTTCATGCAGATCTGGTGGCAAATCCTTGGATGTATTCCCACAGCACTGGCTGCCGCCCTTTCTAGCTGACTTTTCAGTTGCCATGAAGCTTAAGCTGAATGGCTTTAGAACTTGCAAAGGCTTCCGACGGCTGGTCAGACAAGAACTGGCTTCAGGAGAATTTATGTGACTCGGTAAAATTCTGCAAATGAATGCAGACTATGAGAACCAAGGGATTCTCCCACGGACATGTACCTGTGACAGCATTAGAGGAGCGAGGGAAGGGGAAGAGGTCATATGCATTCTCAGATGATTTTGAAGATAAATCAGTTTGAAGACATTGACCTCATAACGCGAAGACATTCACTTATTTGTTGTGAGTTGGTTCCAAATTTGTACGAATCCAAGAATAGGTACAAGTGAGGAATCTAACTTGTAGTGAAGCATAAGTGAATATACTAGGTATAATATGAGATGCAGAACAAGATAGATTAAACTTTGGAAGCATAGAAACCACTTTTGGTAGAGAAGGATGAATCTATCAGATCAAAAAGACAGTTAAAAGTAAGTTTTAATTACCACACAAGGAACTGCTCGACAGAACGGAGTTGGAGGCCGAGTAGTTCAATCTCCCGTGCCCTAACTTGGTGACGGAAGACACCTACAGCGGCGGCAGAGAAGATGAGGTCCGCTGCCGGCACGAGGATGGCGTCGGTGAGGTCACGGTAGGTAAGCGCTTCGTCACCAGTGTCGTCTCGAGCTAGTGGTGGCGATAGGGTTTTGAGCAAGGTGCGGAGGTGGAAGAAAGATTTTCGACCGAGATGTGATGTGTATTTATAAGGAAAGGGACATCACATCACAATTACTCAGGTGCCCCTGGCAGTTCACATCTGATGTACACGTGGCAAACATGCAACACATTGGAAGTTGTTCCATGTTCCCACACACGCTTGGATTGTCGGATGGTCATTCCCGCTTCTCCGGTTTTCAGGCAATAAGGATGTAGCATTAAAAAACTGATTAAATGTTTGTCAGATTGTCTTCAACTGACAAGGTCTCAGTGAAGACAATCAACGGGTTTCAATAGAATGCATATGATTTGGATAGATAGAGTTGAGGTAGAAGCATAGACAGATTAAGGTCCGATCACATTCACTTAGAACAAAAGATTCAAGAGTGAAGACATAGCTATAAGTGAGTGTTGTAGAGGACAAAACACTAATATATACATGTATATGTATATGAACCAAATCAACATTGTGAAGATAAATCATGAAGATAGTTTAATGTTGAAGACAAACCGAATACGAAGACTTTGCAATTTTAACGCCAAGAGAAACACTTCAATAAGAATTTTGGTGGTGGCGTTACCCACTGTATAGGAAGTATTAGACCCAGACACACGACGCACAATTATCGTGGCGCTCCGAAGTCAAATTCCACATTAATGTATTCACACTCAGAAGGTAAGTCTTCATTAATTGAAGATATACGTTACTTCGTGTGTTGCACATCTAAGTCGTCAACATGCATAAGCGTTAGGATGTGTGTCCATTCATAGAACATTTAAGGATTCTATGATATTTAGCTCACACCGCAACTTGCAAAATCTTTTCTCATCCAAGGGCTTAGTGAAGATATTTGCCAATTTCTCTTCAGTGTTGACGTGAATGATATCAATGTCTTCCTTGTTGACATGATCTATGAGAAAGTGATGACAGATCTCAATGTGCTTTGTCTTCGAGTGCTGAACTGGATTCTTGGAAAGCTTGATGGTTCTTTCATTGTCACAAAAGAGTGGCACGTTCTTTGTGTTGATGCCATAATCCTTAAGAGTTTGCTTCATCCATAGAAGCTGAGCACAACATGATCCATCAACAATGTATTCAGATTCAACAGTGGAGAGAGACACACAGTTCGACTTCTTTGAAGACCAATAGACAAGTGATCGACCGAGAAAGTGACATGTTCCTAAAGTGGACTTGCGATCAACCTTGTCACCAGCATAATCAGCATCAGAATATCCCATCAGATCAAATGTTGAGCCCTTTGGATACCATAATCCTATTGTTGGGGTGTAAGCCAAATATCGAAGAATTCGCTTCACCGCAAGGTGATGCGACTCCTTTGGTGCCGCTTGGAATCGGGCACACATGCCAACGCTAAGCATTATATCTGGCCTCTATGCACATAAGTAAAGTAAGGAACCAATCATGGAGCGGTATACCTTTTGATCAAATATTTTACCATTGACATCAGGACACAAATGAGTTTTGGATGGCATTGGCGTCATGTATCCTTTGCAGTCTTGCATTCCAAACTTCTTCAGGCAATCTTTGAGGTATTTTTCTTGCGATATGAAGATGCCATTCCTTTGGTGATGGATTTGAAGACCAAGGAAGAACTTCAGCTCACCCATCGTGGACATCTGATATTACTCTTGCATCATGTGCCCAAACTCATTGATGTATCTCTTGTTGGTGCAACCGAGGATAATGTCATCCACATAGACTTGGCACACAAACAGTTCTCCATCGTATGACTTCGTGAAGAGTGTAGGATCAAGAGAGCCGGGTTTGAAGCCTTGGTTCTTCAGGAAGTGTTTGAGTGTGTCATACCAAGCGCAAGGAGCTTGTTTGAGGCCATACAGTTCCTTGTTGAGATTGTACACCACATCAGGATGTTTTGGATCTTCAAAGCCAGGTGGTTGTGCAACATACACTTCTTCTTCAATTTTTCCATAGAGAAAGGCACTCTTTACATCTATTTGGTACAGAAGGATGTTGTGATGATTGGCATATGCTAGCAGTATGCGATTGGCTTCAAGTCTAGTCACAGGAGCAAATGTTTCATTGAAGTCAATTCCTTCTATTTGAGTGCAGCCTTGAGCAACCAGACGAGCCTTGTTTCTGACAACTTGACCATGTTCATCTTTTTTGTTGCCGTAGATCCATTTGGTGCCAATGATGTTATGCTTGAGAGGATTAGGACGCTTGACAAGTTCCCAGACGTTATTCGGCTTGAGATGATGAAGCTCCTCTTGCATGGCTTCAATCCATTCAGGTTCCATGAAGGCTTCATCAACTTTCTTGGGTTCAGATATAGAGACAAATGCAAAGTGCCCACAGAAATTTGCTAGTTGTGTTGCTCTTGAATGAGTGAGTGGACTAGGTGCATTGATGCTATCAATTATCTTCTCAATCTGTACTTCATTAGCAACACGGGGATGTATTGGACGAAGATTTTTCCCTTGCAGATCATTGTCTTCAGCTTCAGGATTAACTTCAGGCTGAGCATTGCACTACAAAAAAAGACACATCCGTGACATTTTGGGCCGAACAATTTTTTTTCTGACATACTTATGACACTTCTATGACGATAATTGTGAAAAAACCCTGTATCATCATAGATGTGGTGGGCTCCTACTTCTATGACAAAAAATCATGACAGAAAATGGGCTTTTTGTCCTGGGCAGGCCGGAGACGCAGCTGCATCACATTCTTTGGGCCGTCCATGACGGAAAAAACCGTGGTAGAAGCGAGGGCGAGGAAAATATCGGGGTGTTCCCGGTTACGGTGGGTGGTCGGGGCCGAGCGATGCGTGTTTCTCTCATACATGTACGCGCGTGGGTGCGAGGCGTTGGGCTGTAACTGCACCCGAGCAAGGCATTTGCCTATAATGAACCCCGAGCGATTGCACTGCAGGCTACACATTACTGAACCCGAGCGATCGATCGATGGCTGTTAACTGAACCCAGTCAAGCGATTCCTTCGCTAGTGCTGCTAACTGAAGCTGGTCGATGCTGCCTCTGGATGAACAGTGAGCGTTACCGGGGGGGGTGGATGAATCGGCCCTGGTGGGGGTGGATGAACATGACCCCGTGGTGTTGCCTCTGGATGAACAGGACCGCGATCGATCGAGCCGGTTGGGGCTGGATGAATAGGACCCCGTGGAGGGCTGGATGAACAGGATGACCCCGTGGAGGGCTGGATGAATAGTAGATGGTGGAGGGATGGATGAACAGTAGCCTGTGGAGGGGTGGTTGAACAGGGGCCCGTGGAGAGGGGTGGTTGAACAGTAGCCGGTGGAGTAGCGCGTGGTGGAGGCTGGATGAACAGGAGTCCGTGGATGAACAGTCGCACGTGGAGGCCTGGAGAAGGTCGACGATGGATGAACAGTAGCCCGTGGAGGCTGGAGGAGGTCGACAGTGGAGATGAAAAGTATCCCGTGGAGTCTCGTTTTACGGTACGCCACACCCCTCCCAATGAATAGGACCCTCGTTTCGACCATAGCGCTCCAACACAAGTCTGTTTCCTCTGTTTTGCGGTACGCCATACCCCTCCCGATCAACAGGACCCCATTTCGACCGTAGGAGGTCTAACACATGTCCGTTTCCTCCGTTTTGTGGTACGCCAGACCCCTCCTGATGAACAGGATCCCGTTTAGAACGTGGCCGGCCGAACACAAGGCCGTTTCCTCTGTTCTGCAGTACGCCAGGCCTTGTTTCCATCGCCTGTTCCATCCAAGCCCTCCCGATGAACACGACAACACATTTCGTTCCGACCCAGCCGGTTGTCTCCCCATGAACACGACGAGGACGATGTTTCTCCGTTCCGACCCAGCCATGTACACGAGCCCTAGCCATACGTATGCACGAGTAGGCATTCGAGACCCCGCCCGTATGTATGTACGTGGCCGTATTTTCTTTCTTGCACACTGGCCGTTGTACGTACGTGTACATGCTACGTGCGCTTATCTACTACGACACGTGCGTGCCTCTACATCGACCAGTATGTACGTACATGTTCGCGGCCAGAATGGCAATGCTATGTACGCTTCGACCAGGTGGGTCATGACTGTTAGGCACTTCCTTGCGTGTGAAGATATAGATGCTGGGTCCCAGCAGTCAGGGGGCGAATCGTTTTTTCTTTTTTTTGTCCGGACGCATTTCCTTGCATGCGAAGATGTAGCTGGTGGGTCCCAGCAGTCAGGGGGGGAACGTTTTTTATGAAATATGGTGGTCCGTCCGGTAGGTCCCTGCTATTAGGTGGAGAAATAATTATTTTCCACGTAATAAGGAGGCACTTTCGGTGGGTCCGAGCTAACATCGGGGGGGGGGGGACATTTTTTTCGCGAAATATGGTGGCCCGTCTGGTGGGTCCCAGCAGTTAGGGGGAAACGTTTTTTTCACGAAATATGGTGGCCTGTCCGGTGGGTCCCTACTGTCAGGTGGAGTAATAATTATTTTGCGCGTAATAAGGAGGCACTTCGTTGCGGCTGCCGTGGACCCAGCTGTGAGCCTCTCCACATACAGTACTCTTCCGATGGAAGTCAGTCGTTGACCATATTGACCGTGCCACGCCGAGAGCACTACAGCGGTGGACGACGGCAAGGCCTAGGAAGGAGACAACGCGGAGCCGGGGAAGACGCGACAGTGGATGCCCACGCGGAGAGGAGTACGAGGTATCACTGGTTCGGCTGTGGTGAGAGGCTGTCATCGCTGCAGAATATCAGGGGGTGTGGGTGAGTGGAGGGATGGCCTGGCCAACGGTGGGAGTAGTAGGAGGCGGTGAGGCCTCCGCGGAAGCATAGCCGGCCACGGGAGGCAGGAGAAGGCGGCACGACCGGGGCTGCTTTGGGCGGCTGGAGCAAGCAGAGCAGAGGTTGAAGAAGCACGACAGCAGTTGGATGGACATCATACAGTCACTGCATCTAGAATCATTTATATTGACTAAGTTGACAAAGCCCTTGGTACGCGTCTACTTAGTAGGCCCACAGGTCAGCTTCAGAAACGGTGCGCCCCAGATGTCAGGGGGAGGAATCATTTTTTGGGCGGGTGAAGCTAGAATATCAGAGAATGACGAAGAAGCAGGGCATTGGTTTGATGGATATCCAACGGCCACTGCTGCTAGAACCGTGTGTTGACTATAAGTTGACAAAGCCTTGCATACGCGTCAAATCTTTTTTTTGAGGGGACAGGTCAACTTAGTAAGGCCACAAGTGTGTGGCAGAGAACTTATAGCCCATTTGAGATTTGTAAGAATGTGCAACCCCTTTTTGAATTCTAATGGAATTTACTACAGCTCATTTACAGTTTGTTTTGATGGGATCCAAAATATGTTTATCCCAAAGTTTCTATTTAGATTAAATACAATTTTAATATAAATTTATATTACAAAAAATTCAACAAAACATTGCACTCGCAACAATTAATGAAATAAAAAATTTCAATATCCAAAAATAATATTTTATAAAGTAATTACGTGTTTGGTGCATTTTTTTATAATTACTGCCCAGTTTTTATAATTACATCCCATTTATTATTTCTTAAAGCCCATTTTCTTGGTAAGCCTAATGCATCCCTCCTAGGAAAGATTTGCAGCCCAGCGTGGCGGAGAATAAAAACTTGACCTTGCCTGGGTATTCCTAAAAAAAGTATAGCTGGGCTAGCCATTTTTAGCTTGAAAAAAAATAATATTTGGGCTGGATATCTGGCCTGGGCTAGACGGGCCATAGCCCGCCCAGTTAATACCTGCATGGATGATTTCGTTGTTTTTCACAGGACAAAAACTAATATGTGGGCTAAACATCGCTCAATAAAAACTCTGCAGTGCCCACACCTCAAAAACACAAATACTGCTCGAGCTGCTTGGTCCCAGCTGTCGGCCGCTTTTTGTGCAATTCTCTCGTTTATTGACTACATAGATTGACAATGGTGTCAGACCGTGATGTCAGGAAACCAGGAGGAAGCAAAAAAATTATAGTTTTATATAATAAGGAGGCACTTGCATAAGTGAGGCTATGGCCCTGGTGGGTCCCCATTGTCATCCTCTCCAAGCAAAGTTATCTCCTCGCCCGCGCGCGCTTTCCGCCCGAAACGTTCAGCGCTGCCCGCCCCACTTCCCGGTGCAGGTGATTGCTCCGCCTTCAAACGACACAATTGTCGTCCGTCCGTCCGTCTGACGCCCACATTAATGATACGCGGTTGCCGAGACGGCTACTCCAGCGCCACATGTCTGTCCCTCTGCCGCCCACCATTGCTATATAAACTGCTACGCCGGCCATAGACGCAGTTATCTGCATCCGTTCCCTTTCTCCTTTCGACACCACTACTTCCCACCATGGCTTCCTTGCGCTCCAGCGCTCTTCGGGATGGGCGAACGATGGACCACAAGGAGATGGCAGCCATTGCTGCTGACTGGCTGGCTGGAAGGCAGTCAGAGGACGACGACGTCCCAATGGAGAACATGGTAGTCGATGATCCGGCGCCAACACCGTCCTCCACGCCATCCTCGCCTGTGCATTTGTCAGGACCGGGTTTTCGGGATATTAATTTCCCAAAAATGGCCCTTGTGCGCACCAGCCCCAGGATTACTGTTAGCTAATGAGGCACAAACTTAATACAAAAACTCCAAGCAAAATACATGATATGTAGTACAAGACCATTATGGCCTATGAGTACAACACGAGGTTGCTAGTGGTTGATGGCGGAAGCGGCTTGTGGTTCACTGGCGTCTACGGGACTCCATTTCCCACAGGAACAGCTGACCAGGATAACTCCTATCTTTGTGAGGCTCCTATCAATATTGCGCAATCTCCGGGGCTGTCATCACAATGCTCCTCTCCAAGCAAGAAATCTGGCCAAGACAATAGCCAAGGACAAGCCAGTGAGTACTTTGAATGTACTCACAAACATTATGAACACGGGTATAATATAACAAACGATAGTCATGCTCTGAAACATCTATGATCACAACTTCAGTCATAAAAATAAAATGGATAGAAACGAACATGCAATATCAGAGTATACAACATGAACATGCAATATCAGAGTAGAAATGAAATGCACCGATTGAGTATCTGAAGCGACGCCTCAAATGGACAGTAAATAACAAGCATGCCTCAGTCGGGCGTCTGAGCGATACCACATAAAGGGCTTATAAAGTGAGTAAATAACAAGCATGCCACAGTCGGGCATCTCAGCGACACCACATAAAGGGCTTATACAGTAAATAAATAACAAGCATGCCACAGTCGGGCGTCTCAGCGACACCACATAAAGGGCTTATACAGTAAATAAATAACAAGCATGCCACAGTCGTGCGTCTCAACGACACCACATAAAGGGCTTATATAGTAAAAAATAATAGTGAATATCCATGAGGTAGAACCGTCGCAGGGATACCCAATAATTCAAATAATATAACTGGTTAGTCCACAATAATAATATTCATCCTATGTCATATGTCATAATCATTGATCTGATTTTTGCCGACTTTCCTCCGAAGACCGACACTAAGACCCACACTTGACTCATCCCAGACAGTAGACCTTACCCATGGACACCGCTATTCGAATAGATTTAATCTCTGCAGAGGGTGTACTCTTTACCCACGAGTAACGGATTCCGTTAGTCCATCGGGACTAATTCCGTCTACGGTCTTTTAATTGAAAACACACCTGACCGCACACACCAGCCTAACTTACCGGTGTCTGGAATCACCCACGACACTAGTTAAGAAAAACTCTAAGTGGGGAGGCTACAACCTCGATTAGCATGGGATCACATAATTTATATCGCACGCAAACTGGGGGAGCTACCCCCTCGGCTACAACCGATAACACCCATGCCCCCGGACCAGGTGGCATGCATACCGGATGCAGCCGGTATCTTCCACCATGGCCTCTCTGTACGGTGTGTGCTAGAAAGGGGTTGACAACTTACTGAACCGTACCCTACCTATGGCAGGGACAAGTGGTAGCATGAAACAAGTATCGGGGTTACTGGAACAAGGCTCGATCTACGGTCGACTCGGGAGGTTTAACTATTCCCTGTATGATTAGCTTAACAAATATATTTCATTCAACAGACAGAATCACCGCTCATCATACCTCATCATGCCATACCGGACACTCTCATCTCGACGAGGAACTAGGGACAAGCTCAGGTCTACCTAAGACAGAGGCTTTCCCGGCTTCCTTCCGGTAGGCACGAAAAGTATACGAGGATGATCATTATCACAAGCATGTCCATTTATAACAACAAAAATCTCCATTTTTGCACTCATGCGTATGGTTGTATCATCACATAAAATATCGAATGCTCCACGTCAATGTGGTGTGGTAAGCGTATCAAACAACACACGAAAATTCTATGCCAGGGTTCAGAATGCTTGCCTTCAAGAGTATGCAAGAGGGGTGCACTTTTGAAAGTTGACTCCTCCTTCAAAACCTATATTTGAAAATACTCAAATTAACACAAACTTTAAAACAGTACAAAAAGCCTTCCTAATTATTTTTGAAATAAATCTTAAAATAAACTAGATGAAATCTGAGAGAGGTAGGAAAAAGAATCAACTCATTTGGAGTTTTATTTAAAAAGATATAGTCAGTCAAAGTTTCAGTCAAACTCTGTTTAAAAATAATACACAAAAAGAAAAAAACGTTTCGAATCAAAACACGTCAAAGACGTACTCTGATGTTTGCGCCTTCACTTATCCAGCATGGACTAGCGCGTGGGTCACTGACAGTGAGTCCAGGGGCCCACTGGTCAGGTTTGACCAGTCGCCTCTCCCTCCTCTTCCTCTGTCCGAGCGGAGGCAGAACTCCGATGATCACCGTCGACGAACGGCGCTTCCTCACGGAGTTCTGAGGGCGGGGATGGATTCACCAGTCCAGGGCGGTCCTCCCGGTGGTCGAACAGCTGGCGGGGGTGAAGGGAGTCGCCGGCGGTGAGCTTCGCGTCAAAGATGGCTTCGGGACGATTTGGGGGTTTGGGCTATGGTGGCTCTCCGTCGCAGCTGAGGGTTTGGGCGGCTTCGCAAGACGAAGGGGCGTCGGGTGGTGGTGTTGGATGGACGGGGGAGGGCCTATTTGCGACGAACGGGACTGGAACGTGGCGGCGGCCGTACTGACCGGAGATGGGGAAGACGGCCTCTCCCCATCGATTTCCGGCTAGGGGTGCTCCAGAGGGATGGCCTGAGGCTGTCTGAGTACTCGGTTGAGCTCGAGGGTCCTTTATTTATAGTGTGGCTAGGTCGGTTCCGCGGCCGTGGATAAGAACGCCGGCGAACCACCGCTCTATTGCTGCAGGAGGATGTGGCGGCGACGAGCGCTTGTAGACGAGCGTGTGGATGAGCTCAGGCGGCTCCAGAGGGAAGCTGGCGCACGCATGTGGCTTGGGCGGCACCGTCCATGGCAGGAGCTCACTGTGGCTGGCCGCTAGCCACCATGGCCGACCTGACAGCGGTGCTGTATGGCTCCAGGGGCGGCATGGAGTGTTCTGGGGAGTGGATGAGGACGGCCGTGGCTCTGCAGGTGAGCAAAGGCCAGGGGCTAGACGCGGTGACCCGCGCGCACGCACGTGTAAAACGCGCGCTCTAGGCGCGCCCAACGCACGCGCGCTACGTGCTCGACGCAATGCCAGAGCGTGCATAAGGGCCAGGGTGAGGCTAGGGACTAGCAGGCCTGGGTTAAGGTTAGCTAGGAGCTTAGTGGACAAGTTAGTTAGGTTAGCGGATCAAGTTTACAATGCTAACTAAAAACCATGCCAAAACTGGCCATGCACACAAGGTGTTCGACAGAATGCTAGAGGCATCTAGGCAGTTCTTGGGGTGTCCAAAATCTCCAGACCCTAGTCTCTCTAGATGATAAAGAAGGTGGCCAGGTTAATTAGTCAAGACCAGAAGCTTGTTAATGCAAAAATTTGAGAAAACCAATTTTGGGAAGAAACTAGAGGCTATCATTTCATGGACCAAAAATATTCCAAAGGGTCCATGGTCCTGGACTTAAGGGTTTGGTAGGGAGGACTTTAAGCAGGAAAAAGAATCATGGGCGACAGAGCAACACAAAATGGGGTTGCAGTAGAAAAGACCAATCTGGTCCAGAGAGCAAAGAGGATGTTTTGCTCAATTTTTGCAAAGAACATTCATGGGTTTTTGCATAAAGATGAATTACATGCATCTACTGACATCTCCAAATACTTGGAATTTTTTTAAAAGAATTATTTAAAGGGGTTGTAGTGCAAAGGTACCAACTGGACTAGTTTTCAAAACTTGGGGTAGAGCTCAAATATTTCAATGAATAAAAGATATTTTTGCACTAGAGTGATATAAAAACACCACATGACATCCCCAAATTTTGGTGAAAATTTTAGATGCATTTATCAAATGGTTGCAGTGCAAAAGAGGCTCTAAAACTTATGAAGATCTCTTTAAAAGAATAAAGCTCAGGAAAAATAATTATGCAAATAAATTCACTGATAAAAGAATTGTTTTTCTTAAGAGGGTATACAAGTCGAATGATAATCTTGGAAGGTTTTTACTTGGGGCGAAGACTTCACAATATTAACCAAAAAGGGGTTCTGAAATCAAAAGAAAATCCAGAAAGCAAAAGTTTTAAACTCCTGGCAAAATTTTAATACTCAAAACATGGTTAAATTTTTGGGGTGTTACAACACTACCCCCCTTAAAAAATCTCGTCCTCAAGATTTGATAAGGGTTGTTTTGAAAAAAAATACTCCTTCTATCACAAAAATAACCATCCTACTAATGTAATTATAACGTAGCTATAGTGAGTGGGCAATAAGTGGTGCAAAACTACAGTGTGGCATGCTGGCTTTGCGTGAAAAAAAAACCTTCGGTAAATTTCTACCATTGGTTATAGTAAATTTAGAATAAACTTCTAAATTACTAGAAAAATACGCTGGTCATACCCGAGAGCACAGTGCTCTCTGTGGCTGACAGGTGGACCCGGGGCCCACTGTCGGTCTCTTCCTCTACCTCTGGCTCTCTCTTCTTCCTCTCTCCCACGCGCTTTCCCTCGCTTTCTCCACCGGCGATGGCTAGCTCGTAGGGTATCTAGGCCGTACTGCGGTAGTGCACGGCATGCTAGCTGCCGGCGCAGCGTGCACTCACCTCGCGGGCCAGTGCACTGTCGACACTACTCGCGGATTTGCCTCCGAACACCGGCTATCGAGCGACGAGCGGCGCTGGTGGACTTCGCCCACCGTACACCGATCTCGATCTATAAAGCGACCGTGGTGCTCCTTTCTTCTTCCTCTACCTGACCCCGCTTCTCCTTCTCCTCCCTTCTCCTCCATTTCTGTCTGCAGGAGCTCGAGACGAGGCTCTAATGGCGGAGGTGATGCCGGACTTGTATGTGATCCTGATGTGCGGAGGGTTGGCGGCATTGTTGGGGTTCTCCGTGCTCCTGTGCGTGATGATCCTCGATGATCTTCGTGATGTTGCCGCTCGAATGTTAGCTCTTCGCGGTGATGGTGATCACGAGGATTAGGTGTGGTGCCAGGTGCTAACTGTTGTCAGGGTGCCGGAGGTAACATGTATCTAAGTAATTACTCACAAGTCTCTCCCTCTGAGACTGTGGGGTGTTAGGGAGGTGATTAGTTTGGTGCAAAAATGTGCCCGCGGATTTGCACTAGGTCGAGTGGTTGGGGTCGTGAGTCTGCTGTTATGGTGCTGCGTGAATAAAAAAATCTATGTCGTGAAGAGATATATGTTGCAACAACTCTGGGAAAAATCTCACTTCAGGATTTACCGAGAGTGAAAACAGTTGATAAAATTTTACCGTAGTAAAAACCACTCACATCGATTGAAACTAAAGATTCAATTCATCACACAAATTTAGGATACCACACATAAATTGCAACATATAAATAAAAAACTGAGACAATAAACACAGCAGTGACGT
Organism: Triticum aestivum; assembly: GCF_018294505.1. NCBI lineage: Eukaryota > Viridiplantae > Streptophyta > Magnoliopsida > Poales > Poaceae > Triticum > Triticum aestivum. Next base: position 44,453,258 of record NC_057795.1, read on the forward strand.
CTACAATGACAATGGTAAATGGACAGGGTCCTGAGAAAACGTCTCTGGAATTGGGGCACACTCTTCCTCTATTGGAGGAAGCGGGTTGACTAGTCGATGAACGCATCTCTCCTGGTCGGGCCTCAGTAGTCTGCTGATGGCAATCTGAGGATTCAAATCAATGAGGCTCTGGAGATAACCCATTACTCGCTGGGTCAAACGCTCTTGAGCGATGACATACTGGGCAAGGTTTGCCAGTACTGGGTCTCTCTCGATTTGTTCACCGGGAAAAGATGCTACTTCTCCGGGTGCTGCGCGACTCAGAAAGTAATAATACCCTCGATCGCTAGCATAGGGTACCGCGAATCGAAGGCGAGCAAGCGCCTCGTACGCAGCAACTTCTATGGCCATATGCGGAGTTGGCATAGATTTACCCACGAAGGAAACCTCCATTGGGTCCTTGTTTGGGTTTGCGGGAGGGATGTGCACCACTGCCCAATATTTCGAGGTGGAAGGGGTGATCCGCGCTTTGATCAACTCGTACTGGGGTGGGTGGATAGCACTCATGGTACTGCAGGTAAAGTCCCACAAAATTTTAACAAAGCTACCTGGAGTTGCCTCTGGAGTCCTCAGATAAATGCTGGGGCTCGACATGGTAAAGGAATGGCTGTGAAAGTTGTGCACAAGGTGAGGGGTACTTGGCAAGGTCACGAGGTGGCCTTTTATATAGCATCTGGGCAGGGTCTTTTACTGCGGTGAAGCATAACTAGTCTATGGTTCTGCTCTATGGGGTCGGGGTCAATGCTACAGATACACATATCTCACAAAAGTGACGTATTACTGTGCGTGTCGTCGGTGTGGTTTTGGAAGCTGTGCCCGAAATTAAAAATTTGACCGCATGCTATCATATTTATGCAAGGCTACTTATTTAAACAGAGGCACACAAGCAGGGTGCGTTTATTCAAGTCGATGCAAGATGACATAATTATAGGGCATGGGCATATTGAGACTCGATACTACTCGAGTGACTTACTCTACCTCGTTAATATCTAAGTGGGCCTGCCTTGTGGACGTCGAAGCTTCTCCACGGGTTTCACCATCGGGATTAGCCAGAGGGGGTTGAGGGGATGCCAGGTCGGGGTAGCGATGATGACCATCCCGGGGATTGTTGGCCACAATCCCGCTAGAGCGTGTTCCCAAAAGGCGACGAAGCACTTCTGAGGACACAAAAGTATTTTGGTCGATGGCTGGGGCAGACCTCAAGGACTCGATCGGGTGTCCGAACAGCACGACTGGGTTGTCGACGTCGGGCGCGTCTTGTCCTCTCGCCGGGGCTCGGCGAACCAGCTTTCCACGAGCTGCGATCACATCAAGGGTGATTTGATCAAATAGTTCCTCTAGTGCACCTACATAGCGCACCAGATGCAACAAAGCAGGATCCGTCTCGTGATCTCCGTTGGCAACTTGGGGTGGCCTACCATACCCGTCACGGTTGGGGTAGTAGTAGAACGAGCGATGGTTAACTCTGGGCGACAAGTGCCAGAGTTGAACTATAGCCTCTCGAGCAGCTAGGTTGATGTCTTGTGGCTCAAAGGAAGTTGTCCTTCCGGTGAACCTGTAGGGGCGTTCTGGTGATAGACCCCTACCACAGATGTGTACAGTGGCCCAGAATTGACGGCTCTCTCCGCTCATGGGTCCTTGGTACACAACATATTCTGGGGGCTCCTATAAGGCAAAGGCACGGCGGGTGAGGTTTGCTAGCACGGTCACAAAACCTCCAAGGTTGTTTGCCGTGGTTTCATTGTGCACAATGGGCCAGGCATTATGACTTGGTTTTGGGGAAGGTGTTGAGTTGTGCGGTGTTGAGGCTAACATGTCCTTTTTATAGAAGAAGGGGACAGAGTCTTCCTTCGCACGCTTGCGAATGAGACAAGTTGGGTGTCGGCCACTGGCGCGTGATCGACAGGCTAGGCTGATAGGTTGCGCACCGACTGCCAAAAGGTGTCGGGGTCACTGTGTGGCTATCTTACACGAGTAGCTTGGCCGGGGTTAGGTTAATGTCTGGTGGGTTGGTTAACCTAGGTTTATCGACCTGGCTAAGATAGGATTAGCCAATGGTCAGCCTGGATCTGATACCAAGTCTGTCAGGACCGGGTTTTCGGGATATTAATTTCAAAATGGCCCTTGTGCTCACCAGCCCAAGGATTACTGTTAGCTGATGAGGCACAAACTTAATATAGAAACTCCAAGCAAAATACATGATATGTAGTACAAGACCATTATGGCCTATGAGTACAACACGAGGTTGCTAGTGGTTGATGGCAGAAGCGGCTTGTGGTCCACTGGCGTCTACGGGGCTCCATTTCCCACAGGAACAGCTGACCAGGATAACTCCTATCTTTGCGAGCCTGCTATCAATATTGCGTAATCTCCGGGGCTGTCATCACAACGCTCCTCTCCAAGCAAGAAATCTGGCCAAGACAATAGCTAGGGACAAGCCAGTGAGTACTTTGAATGTACTCGCAAACATTATGAACATGGGTATAATATAACAAACAATAGTCATGGTCTGAAACATTCTATGATCACAACTTCAGTCATAAAAATAAAAATCCCTGATGCATGCAAGCAGGTTATTTATATACAACATGAACATGCAATATCAGAGTAGAAATGAAAAGCACCGATCGGGTATCTGAAGCGACACCTCAAATGGATAGTAAACAACAAGCATGCCTCAGTCGGGCGTCTGAGCGACACCACATAAAGGGCTTATAAAGTGAATAAATAACAAGCATGCCACAGTCGGGCGTCTCAGCGACACCACATAAAGGGCGTATACAGTAAATAAATAACAAGCATGCCACAGTCGGGCGTCTCAGCGACACCACATAAAGGGCGTATACAGTAAATAAATAACAAGCATGCCACAGTCGGGCGTCTCAGCGACACCACATAAAGGGCTTATACAGTAAATAAATAACAAGCATGCCACAGTCGGGCGTCTCAGCGACACCACATAAAGGGCTTATACAGTAAATAAATAACAGTGAATATCCAGGAGGTAGAACCGTCCCAGGGATACCCAATAATTCAAATAATATATCTGGTTAGTCCACAATAATAATAGTCATCCTATGTCACATGTCATAATCATTGATCTGGTTTTTGCCGACTTTCCTCCGAAGACCGACACTAAGACCGACACTTGACCCATGCCAGACTGTAGTCCTTACCCATGGACATGGCAATTCGAATAGATTTAATCTCTGCAGAGGGTGTACTCTTTACCCCAAGAGTAACGGATTCCGTTAGTCCATCGGGACTAATTCCGTCTACGGTCTTTTAGTTGAAAACACACCTGACCGCACACACCAGCCTAACTTACCGGTGTCTGGAATCACCCACGACACTAGTTAAGAAAAACTCTAAGTGGGGAGGCTACAACCTCGATTATCATGGGATCACATAATTTATATTGCGCGCAATCTGGGGGAGCTACCCCCTCGACTACAACCGAAAACACCCATGCCCCCGGACCAGGTGGCATGCCTACCGGATGCAGCCGGTATCTTCCACCATGGCCTCTTTGTATGGTGTGTGCTAGAAAGGGGTTGACAACTTACTGAACCGTAGCCTACCTATGAGAGGTACAAGTGGTAGCACGAAACAAGTATGGGGGTTACTGGAACAAGGCTCGATCTACGATCGACTCAGGAGGTTTAATTATTCCCTGTATGATTAGCTTAACAAATATATTTCACTCAATAGACAGAATCACCGCTCAGCATACCTCATCATGCCATACCGGACACTCTCGTCTCGACGAGGAACTAGGGACAAGTTCAGGTCTACCCAAGACAGAGGCTTTCCCGGCTTCCTTTCGGAAGGCACGAAAAGTATACGAGGATGATCATTATCAAAAGCAAGTCCATTTCTAACAACAAAAATCTCCATTTTTGGACTCATGCGTATGGTTGTATCATCACATAAAATATCGAATGCTCCATGTCAAAGTGGTGTGGTAACCATATCAAACAACACACGAAAATTCTATGCCAAGGTTCAAAATGCTTGCCTTCAAGAGTATGCAAGAGGGGTGCACTTTTGAAAGTTGACTCCTCCTTCAAAACCTAATTTTGAAAATACTCAAATTAACACAAACTTTAAAACAGTCCAGAAAGCCTTCCTAATTATTTTTGAAATAAATCTTAAAATAAACTAGATGAAATCTGAGAGAGGTAGTTAAAAGAATCAACTCATTTGGAGTTTTATTTAAAAAGATATAGTCAGTCAAAGTTTCAGTCAAACTCTGTTTAAAAATAATACACAAAAAGAAAAAAACGTTTCGAATCAAAACACGTCAAAGACGTACTCTGATGTTTGCGCCTTCACTTATCCAACATGGACTAGCGCGTGGGTCACTGACAGTGGGTCCGGGGGCCCACTGGTCATGTTTGACCAGTCGCCTCTCCCTCCTCTTCCTCTGTCTGAGCGGAGGCGGAACTCCGATGATCACCATCGACGAACAGCGCTTCCTCGCGGAGTTCTGAGGGCGGGGATGGATTCACCAGTCCAGGGCGGTCCTCCCGGTGGTCGAACAGCTGGCGGGGGTGAAGGGAGTCGCCGGCGGTGAGCTTCGCGGTGAAGATGGCTTCGGGACGATTTGGGGGTTCGGGCTATGGTGGCTCTCCGTCGCAGCTGGGGGTTTGGGCGGCTTCGCAAGACGAAGGGGCGTCGGGTGGTGGTGTTGGATGGACGGGGGAGGGCCTATTTGCGACGAACAGGACTGGAACATGGCGGCGGCCGTACTGACCGGAGATGGGGAAGACGGCCTCTCCCCATCGATTTCCGGCTAGGGGTGCTCCTGAGGGATGGCCTGAGGCTGTCTGAGTACTCGGTTGAGCTCGAGGGTCCTTTATTTATAGTCTGGCTAGGTCGGTTCCACGGCCGTGGATAAGAACGCCGGCAAACCACCGCTCTGTTGCAGCAGGAGGATGTGGCGGCGACGAGCGCTGGTAGACGAGCGTGTGGATGAGCTCGGACGGCTCCAGAGGGAAGCTGGCGCACGCATGTGGCTCGGGCGGCACCGTCCATGGCAGGAGCTCACTGTGGCTGGCCGCTAGCCGCTGTGGCCGACCTGACAGTGGTGCTGTATGGCTCCAGGGGCGGCCTGGAGTGTTCTGGGGAGTGGATGAGGACGGCCGTGGCTCTGCGGGTGAGCAAAGGCCAGGGGCTAGACGCGGCGACCCGCGCGCACGCACGTGTAAAACGCGCGCCCTGGGCGTGCCCAACGCACGCGCGCTACATGCTCGACGCAATGCCAGAGCGTGCAAAAGGGCCAGGGTGAGGCTAGGGACTAGCAGGCCTGGGTTAAGGTTAGCTAGGAGCTTAGTGGACAAGTTAGTTAGGTTAGCGGATCAAGTTTACAATGCTAACTAAAAACCATGCCAAAACTGGCCATGCACACAAGGTGTTCGACAGAATGCTAGAGGTATCTAGGCAGCTCTTGGGGTGGCCAAAATCTCCATACCCTAGTCTCTTTAGATGATAAAGAAGGTGGCCAGGTTAATTAGTCAAGACCAGAAGCTTGTTAGTGCAATAATTTGAGAAAACCAATTTTGGGCAGAAACTAGAGGCTATCATTTCATGGACCAAAAATATTCCAAAGGGTCCATGCTCCTGGACTTAAGGTTCTGGTAGGGAGGACTTTAAGCAGGAAAAAGAATCATGGGCACCAGAGCAACACAAAATGGGGTTGCAGTAGAAAAGACCAATCTGGTCCAGAGAGCAAAGAGGATGTTTTGCTCAATTTTTGCAAAGAACATTCATTGGTTTTTGCATAAAGATGAATTATATGCATCTACTGACATCTCCAAATACTTGGAAAAAATTTAAAAGAATTATTTTTCTTGAGAGGGTATACAAGTCCAATAATAATCTTGGAAGGTTTTTACTTGGGGCAAAGACTTCACAATATTGAAGAAAAAGGGGTTCTGAAATCAAAAGAAAATCCAGAAAGCAAAAGTTTTAAACTCCTGGCAAAATTTTAATACTCAAAACATGGTTAAATTTTTGGGATGTTACAACATTGCACCATGACCGTCGGCGAGGCCCGTGCCCAATATATGGACACGGTGAGGCAGAAGCGTGAGGAGCACTTCCGGGAGGCGCAGGTCGCCGCCGCCTACAACCACCATCTCCTCCACGACGCGGAGCGGGCAGAGCAGGAGGCGCTGCTCGACTCATACCGCTCTGCCCGCGAGGGCCGCCTCGAGCACTAGCGGTACCGCATGTGGGTGGCGGAGGTTGCGGCCGCCTACAAAGAGGGCAATGAAGTGGGCGAGGCACTATTTGTCGAGACCGAGGACGAGGCAGAGGACAATGCCGGCTCTGACGAGTCCCCGCTCTGCTGGCGTCGACGAGGCCCTGCTCCGCCGAGGCCCCGCGGTGCCAACAAAGAGGCAGAGGACACCGCCGGCTCCGCCGAGGCCCCGCACCACCAACAACGAGGCAGAGGACACCGCCGGCTCAGCCGAGGCCCCACCCTTCCGGCAACGAGGGGGAGGATTTCCCCCACTCCACCGAGACGCCGCCCACCTGCAACGAGACAGAGGACATAGCCGGCTCTGCCGAGGCCCCGCCCCGCTGCCAATGAGGCCGCGCCACACAGAAAACAAGGAAGAGTAGAACACGGTAGGTCGCCGCCGCTCGGGTCCAAGTAAGGCCACCGCTGCTACCCTCCGGTTGAAGCCAAGCTAGGCGGGTTGACCATTGAAGGCCGGTTAGCTTCTTTGCGGCGACGTGGAGTCGAAGAGCTATGTTGGAGAAGGACGCTGCTTCTACTTAACTGCTGGTGTAGTTGGCTGACTGACACATGGGCCCAACAGGCATCTGGGCGACTTGTCAGTTATGCAAGTGCACCTATAGTTAAGTCAATGAAGCTTCTGTTCAGCTCAGCTAGACACAGGTGGCTAGCTTTGGTTAATTAATTATACCTCCAGCGCACCCCTTTTTAGTTGAAGAATCTATGAAATGTAATGAAATCCGGCATGTTTATATGAAATCCGACCATGTATGAATGAATTTATTTCGATTAATTCAAATTCTTGTATCACTAGCATTGGATGAACATGCAAAACAATACGTACTAGCATTATTCCCAGGGTGATCACCTCGTTTGCAGCAGTTTCACATGTACTCCCTCCGTTCCTTTCTAGTCTGCATTCATGTTTTGTTTGCAGTCAAAGTATCTCTACTTTGACTAATCTTATAGAAAAAAGTATGCAGTTTCACAATGTGTGAAGTAAAAAAGGAACAAAAGGAGTACAAAGAGTTTGAGCAGCTTTTTAGTGTTCCTGTACATTGCTATCTAACACAAAGGCCAGGCAATTCATAGAGAACATCCAAAACAATCGATGATTATGCATCTTAGTGATTCACATGTCAGAGCGAATATTTACTTCACAACTAAAGAATATAGAAAAAATGGATCAACGCTGCTGACAGCAAAGGGCATCCCATTCGAAAATATCAAACACATGTCTTCTTGCTAAAATCAATGAGAAAAATTTGACAAGGTTGTCCCATTCAAAAATATCAAATGCCTACGATTGTGGAAATGGGCAGGGTTTGCCATCAGTTTGGACATTGACATGCACCTCGTGCTCAATAAACCAGTTGTTCTTTTTGTGCAGTTCCACCAAAATCAAGCAAATTCGCGCGTAGCTTGTATGATTTCGCCTTGAACTTATCGACACCTCCTTTCTTGTGGTGTAAATGAATGATTCAATGTATTCATGAACATTTTGTGCAGTTCCCATTGAAATCAAGCTGAGCACCCCTGTTTGCACAAATAAAAAAAGTGATTAGTATAAAGCAAACTGTACTATGAATTGACAGTTTAAACAGGCACCTAGATGGTCTACATGGTCCATGTAGAGCACACTATTAGAAAAATGGAACTCACCGGAAAGAATCCTAGAACTACAATGTACTCGCGCATCACATCAAGAAAATGGAGATTTGTCAGTCCTTCTGAGCTGTAGTTAGTTTGGTCTTGTGGGGTGTAATGTAACCATCCTTCAACTACTCCTTCTGATGAGAAGATAGACATGGCTTCTTCATCCTGGCATAATCGGAACTAGTTACTTCACGTACTCCATATTCTTCTTCAGATGAGGATGATCATGTTCTGCAAAGAAAAGAGGACAACTAAATGCTAGCATCCCTGTTTGCTCGAAAAGAAGGAAATGAAATATTTAAAACAACACAGATGAAGCACTTCTCAAGGACAATACCACTTTTTCATGATAGTATCTAAACAGTAGCACAACACCAATAGAGATGACAAAGCTCAATCATATGGATGAAATCAGTGGGCGAGTACCAACCTTTGTCAGGACGCTTATTGTGTAGAGCATACAGATGAAGCACTTCTTCGGAACCATCTATTGCTATCTACTGTGGTGACCATGCTTACTATATACTCCTCGATTAGTTTAATGTTTCCAACATCTTCTTGTGCAGTTCCACTAAAATATATGATATCTTCAAAGAAGATCCTTGTTTGCACAAGTAGAGATAATTACATATTACATAATTAAGAGTGGCATCAAATCAGTGGCAAAACAATTGCTTTTTCCAGCCATAGCAATAAATTAAGATGCAAAACTATATCATTACTTGTGTCATCACAACCCCAGTGCTTCATTACAACACCGGGAGTTCATTTTTGTTTTTCTTCCGCTTGTTCTTCCCCTTCATCACTTGGTTCAATAACAGACAAGCTTCGCCTTCAATGTAAGATTTGGCATGTCAATTAGGGAGCACAAGTGTAGCACTAAACAATGACATTAATTTTCTATTGAAAGTGGCAAAATACAGGCCACCAGTTGTGAAATATCCTTATCTTACCTCAATGGGATATTACGGTGCACATACAAATTGGAAGTCTTGTCTCCATTTGTGCAGTTCACTAAAATCAAGCAACATTACCATACAAGTAGCACAACTTATGAAAGCACACTGCAGAGTCATGTGAAAGAAGGCTAGTACTGACCTCTCGTGACGCGGAATTCAGAAAACTCACAAGAAGAAGATATGAACCAAATTTGCCAACACGGATAGGAAGTAAGGTCTCCTCTTGTGCAGTTCCACTAAGATCAAGCAATCAAGCAACATTGTCGGTGTGACATTTTGGTTGAACTGCACAAAACACTCTTAAAACAAAAGTGTTTTATGCAGTGCAACAAAAGGTCACAATGGCAACGAGGTGAAGTAGATAACCCTGTTTACACAGAGGTGCAAAGGAAACAACTAGTGGTCAATGACGATCGATGACATAGAAGCCAACAAAAAGAAGCATCTACCTTATCTAAATGGGAAAGAAAGCAAGACAGTAGCATTTCTCAAATGGTTGCATTGATTAATATTAACATAGAGATTATATTAACAATAAAATTTGTTAAACATGTAATTTGCTTTTAACTGTGGCATTGCATCAATTTTCTAGCGGCATTATTAGAGGCTGTTTGTTTACAGGGACATTTTGGTGTAGGGACTAAAAAACTCTGTGTTAGTTCAATCTAAACCAAACAGGAGGGACTTCTAGGGACTAAAAGTGGGCATTTGGGACTAAAGAAAGAAGACCCCGAGGGAGTCTTTTTGGGACTTTTTCCAACAGTTGCCCCTGCCACGCATCGCACCTTGTCTCTATTAGTTCATTACTAGGGGTAACATGGTCTTTTAGAATGTCATTTAATAACCTCTAGTCCATGTTTTGTCCCTGGAACCAAGCAGGTAGGGACTAGGGAGTTTTCAACCAAACAGGGCCTTAGATTAACAATAGCTAAAGAGTTGCACGGGACTGTGGACGCACCAGCACCATGTGCATCTACTGATGTACTGGGGTGATGCACAGTCTGTGGCAACAAAGAACAAACAACCAAGGAGCATAGTTGTGTTGGTCCCAGTTTTGTTATCTTTAGACACCTTTCACTATGTGAGTGCAGCAAATCTAGTCCTGCTCAAACTCTACAGCCTTGTCCCCCAAAACAAAATTTCAGTTTGTTACAGACGTGCATGCTGCCTTTGTCATTGTTTTCCCTTTTTGACCAACGTAGGTGCTGGATAGCCAGTCTATACTAGTACTTTCCTCCCTTCCTTTCCTCTTTGAACCACGTCCTAGATTTATGTTATACAACTTTACCCTCTACTTTCCCCCATTCCTTTCCTCTTTGAACCACATCTTATATTCATGCGATACAACTTTCCCCACTACTTTCCTCATTCCTTTCCTCTTTGGACCACGTCCTAGATTCATGCTATACAACTTTTCCCACTACTTTCCCCCCATTCCTTTCCTCTTTGGACCACATCCTAGATTCATGGTATACAACTTTCCCCACTACTTTCCTGTTTGATCCAACACCTAGATTCGAGTGGAGAAGCGGAAAAAGCCCACATGCAGCTAGAGCAATGCATGTGGAATAAGTAAATTATACCTTATGGTTCTTAGGGTGTGGTTCGGTGGGCGATCAGAGGCCGTTCGGCCCAGACTATGTACGGCGGCAAAGAAGAAGGGGTCGGAGGCCCTCCCGCGCCGCCGCTGGGTGAAAGTGAACAACTGCGCTGGTAGTGGATTCCCTCCCTTGCCGACGGCGACAACGTTAAGCCTCCTTGCCTTCCCGGCGGATGGATCCTGCCGGCTCTTTGACCAGCAATGAGGGGCGAGAGAGAGGCTAACAAAGTCTTGTTTAGATCTGGAGAGGCTGAGAGGGTGTGAAGAGAGCAACTACAAGCGCTAAGAGAGAGAGGCCAACAAAGTCTTATTTAGATCTGGGGAGGGTGAGAGAGTGTGAAGAGAGCAACTACAAGCGCTGAGAGAGAGGCCAACGAAGTCTTGTTTAGATCTGGAGAGGGTGAGAGAGTGTGAAGAGAGTAACTACAAGCACTAAGGCTCCAGCATGTATATATATACTAGAGAGAGAGTGTGAAGAGTGCAAACCCTAGAAAACAAGCGCCAATGCTGCAACTTATACATGATGAGGTGATTATACGGTCACTACAAGATCGTATAGCTCCGTATCCGTCCATTTTGACCAGTTAAAGAATCCTCCTGGCACGAATTATGCTCAAGTGTAGTTATCGAACCCGAAACCTCAAGTTTGATGAGCGAACATGCTAACTAGCTAACCAGCTACACAACCCTCCCATTATGTTCAACGAGAGGAAAATAACCTTTTAACGTTCCTGCATTCGTGTGACAAGCATGCCGTGTTTTTATTTTTTTTTGTGTGGAAGTCATTGGGATTTAAATCATAATCGTGTCATGTGGCTTTGGTCGTAAGACTATCCGCAGTGGTGCAGAAATAATGCAGCCTTAGTCACCTTACCTCTCTCCACGTAGTACATTGGGTCCCTCCAGTCAGAGGGTGAAACAAACAAATTAATAAGAAAAATTAAAAGTGACAGCGGTGTATCTTACCTCACACATCTCGCTACTGCTCAGGAATACTGTCCAATTGATCCCTCTGTTCGCTCACATACTATTTTAAGTGAATCCTTATTATAACATGCACACAATTTTGGGCACTTGTATTCGACCTAAGTCAGTGTGCCACCGTATCTCGTACTACTCCCTCCATCTAGGTGTAATAAGTCACGTTATAAACTGCAGCGGGACCAAGGTGCAAGCAGATTGGAGGAGAAGGAGAAACTTGACCGGTCATTCCTCCAATCAAAGCCCCGATTTCTGTCTCTAAACGCAACAATTAATCCAAACAACTAAGAGATGCCGTTTTAGCTACCATGCAGGGCCATGTATTAACTCACATGCAAGCCGACTTTGATTTCTTGACTGATCAACGCGTAGTTGCTCTCCATGCATTGGGTTTCCGAGGGAGATAACAAGGCAGAGTAAGGAGCGTTTGGTTACATTGCTTAGACTGGTCATAGTGGTGAGTACTACTCCCTCCGTCTAGGTGTGTAAGTCATCTTACGAAAACCAAATAATCCCAAAACACTTAGGCGAGATGCATTAACTTCTATCTCATTTCTTGTTTCTTCACATATCAACCAATAAGAGATGAGGGGTGTGCATGCTTTTAAGGACTTGAGACTACTACCAAACACGACATGCAGTGGTTAGTTCATTGCATGCTATGCTATTAATTAGCAAATAAACATTAATGTCTCTCAGTTTCCCCTCCTCCTTGGTCACAGTGCACAACCTAAGATGACTTACTCACCTAGACGGAGGGAGTAGTAACATGCATATGTTAGTACTAGTCTACTATGTTACTACTACGCGAAGTTTGCCGTCAGAAGTGAGCCGATCTGGCTCTCTTGAGCTAGCAAGGTTTTTCTAGCCCACCCAAGCTAGCTGGCCCACAAAAGCTAACTTATTTTAATAGTTCCAAACGCCTAACCTTGTCCGGCTATGCTATAAGCTATTCTTGCTAAGGATCCAAACGCTCCCTAAGTAACAACACTCGCTAGCAACGAGACCAGGAGGGGATTGAGATGCGAAGTTAATGGACAACGCCTAAACATTTTGGGAATATCTGATTTTCGTAAGACGACTTAACACCTATACGGAGGGGGTACTACTCCTCAGTCCAGGTTTGATGGAATATTCGTCACCTCTTCTCTTCTTGTATGTACTCCATTTGTATCTCACTTCATGTGGCTACGCACTCACACGATTTTCCTATTCTATGAACCTGTGTGTGCGTGTGCGTCTGTGTGTGTGTTTAACAGCACATGTGTGTTAGAGAGAGCGACAGATCGACCTACTCCTACAGAGAGATGGTGTGTAGTGTATGATTTTAGCCGCGAGAGTCGGTGCATCCTCTCGTTTCCGGGCGTCCAGTAGGGATAGGCGGACAGCTGCCACGCCCGCTCCTGACCAGCTGGTCCACCCAAAGCCCCTCCATCGCTCGCGCGCGCTTCCCACCCGAAACGGTCAGCACCGCTCCAAAGGATCGGTGCTGCATTCATGCCCTGGCAGATCGGACGCAACCTCTCACTGGCGCGACGTTGAAGAGAGAAGCAGATTCAAGAGTGATGGTTTCTTCGTTCGTCCAACTTACTGATGGGTCTATGTGACTTGACGTCTCGTTGGTCATTATTACTGATGTGGTAGGACTGCTGGATGTCCCACGCTTGCGGCAAAAGGAGCTACTACTAGATTAAAATTTTCTCCATTCTTACAGCAGAGGAGTGCAAGAGCTGTGAAAACACGAACGCTCAGTGATTACATGGCCCATCTCACACTATCACCATATTTTCTGGACACCGAGCGACACCTAACTCTTTACGTAGTACTCCCTCTGTACCTAAATATAAGTCTTTGTAAAGATTCCACTAGGTGGACTACATACGGAACAAAATGAATGAATCTACACTTAAGATGCATCTATATACATATGTATGTGGTTCATGGTGAAATCTCCACAAAGACTTATATTTAGGAACGGAGGAAGCACTAGTATAGTATGTACTGTAATTCATCAGCGAGATAAATTCGTACAATGCTATGAAGCTTCCAGCTTCTATTACATGTATGTTGCGTCCAAGGTTGCCCATTGCATCATTTCATCAAATACAAGGAGACTAACATGCATGCTATTGCATCTCAATGATTGACAGATCATAGCAAATATGTACTCCCTCCGTTCCAAAATAAGTGTCTCAACTTTAAGCAAACTTTAGTACAAAGTTGTACTACTACTAAAGTTGACACTTATTTTGGAACAGAGGCAACTAAAGAAAAAATGATCCATGCAGTCCCTAGCCCTTGAACCGTAAACCCTAAACATTCTTCAATTTGCTGGAAACGTCCAAGCTTCCTAAAAATGAAGTTTGCAACCTTTGGACCATCGGATCATTTTGTGCAGTTTCACCAAAATTGAGATGAGCATCCCCGTGGCAAAAAAAAATTGAAGAAGCATGATTAGAATGAGATTACTGGGACTAATTGATGAGACATAAACTCATCACAAATACAGTATGTAGAAGCCAATAGAGGTATGTGTGGGGCAAAGAAGTAGAGAAATATCCGCATGGAGTGATGTGGGCAGCTGGAGCCGTGGTGCAAGCCAGCTGTAAAGGGAGTTGTACCTGAGGGATGTCGGGATGTAGCTCAACCTTGAGGAGGGCGGTGAGAGGGGGCAACTTCCCACGTCGCGGCAGTGAGCAAGGGACAAAGGCAACCTCACCGGCTTTGTGAGAGAGAACGGCGGGGACCCGTGATCGGGACGTGCCAACTGTGGGTTTTCACTGTCGGTGACGGCGACCGCATCTACACTAAGCATCCACCCCTTCCCCCGGCAGACATGATCCACCGGGATGTTAGAGACGTGGCCACAGTCGTTTTATGCGAGAGAGTGTGAAGAGAGCAACCCCAGCAACCAACTATGCCGTCCTGACTATGTATATAGTGGAGCGGTTTCCTTTTCTCTCTATATGAACCTATCATATTGCGTATGTGCCACTAAAGAAAAAAACTTTATTTATAAATGACGCGGCACCTACTACTCGTTCTCCTATAACCTTGCGCTTGGCATCTCCAAAACATTAACCTTGCGATTGGCTCTTCGCCTCTTCGGGAAGTCGAGCAATAATGGTACTGCAGTATATATCTGGCTATATGAGACCGAGTGATGGGTTGTTTGTTTCCAGGGACTTTTTGGTGTAGGGACTAGAAAAAGTCCCTCTTAGAGACTTTTTAACCAAACAGGATGGACTACTAGGGACTAAAACTTGATTTTTGGGACTTAATGAAGAAGACTCTCAAGGAGAGTCTTTTTTGGGACTTTTCCAACAATGCCCCTCCCTGCACCCATTGCCCCGCCGCCCCATGGGTGTTGTTTGGTTGTTATTTTTCTGTATACTAGGGGTAACATGGTCATTCAATAACCTCTAGGGAGAGACTAGCGACTTTTTAGTCCCCGAAAACAAATAGGGAGGGACTTTTTAAGGAGTAGGGACTTTTTAGTTGGGACTAGAAAAAGTCTTAGGACTTATGAACCAAACAGAGCGTCGATATGGACTACATACGGAGCAAAATGAGTGAATCTACACTCTAAAATACGTCTATATACATCAATGTTTGGAGTATGTACTAGTAGTTCATATTGAAATCAACTAAAGGACATATATATTCCAAACTATATGATAATCTCTCTAACCAAGGTAGTAGGGATGAGGAGTAAACGGAGGGAGTAGTAAAATTTTCTCCTCGTCCTGCGAGCCACTGCACGCGTGTGCGAGGGAGCGGGCGTAAGGGGTACAGTAGTACTACTACTAGTAAGCAAGCTTCACCTCATCCTGCGAGCCACCACGCCCGTGGGCGGGGGATACGGCGTACTAAGCAAGCTTCTCCTCATTCTACGAGTTGACGGGACACATCAAAAGTACTCCAGTGTATAGAGCCTTGCCTCTAAGGTAGGCCTCACATGGTTTGCCTCCTTTTTTTAACATAACGCGTCAAGTCGCAATTTTTTTGTTCACCCGTGGTAGATGATCCTCAGTACACGTGCCAAATTACCATGTGGGTTGCCTTTTCATACAGAAATGAGCTCCACTATGTACCCGCGCGGGTGTGATTGGGAAAGAGACGGGAGTACGTGCGCCATGCATTCACCTCTTCTCTTCGTGCACGTCCCCCACCTATGTGGGTGTGTGTGAGAGATACAAACCGCGTTCGTGAGTGTTTTTTGTTTTTTTTTGGGGGGGGGGTTGATTTCGTGAATGTATTTGTGGGAATATGTGTCGATGACATCTCAAACAAAATTTTGCATGCAATGTGTGTGAAATGGAGGCCTATCCATATCATATATAGAGGGCCGGGCGATCCACGAGAAGAGAGGGAGGGGTCATAGATATCGATAGAGTCAAAGATAGGATCAAGTGGGTGGGTGCAAGATCGATGAAGAGAGCCATCGAAATTGTGTGTGTACAGTGGCGGAGCTTTGTGCAAGGCTGAGGGGGCCGTGCCCCCCCCCCCAGCATTAGGCAAAATAGTGAAGAAAAATTACTGTGCAGGGATTAGATAATGAAAAGATCAATCTTTACCCTCTTAATTTTTCATGTTTTGGCTTTTGGCCCCTCCTGAGATTCCTGCCTAGCTTGTGTGTGGCAGGGAGACATGACTCGAGTGCTTGATGTATCGGTGTGTGTGTGGGGGGGGGGAGGGGTAGGCAGAGTCCTAACTATAGAGGTAGAACGACTCGTATATGTGTTGAGAAGGAGAGACCCAGCAATGTCTTGAGGGAGATCGGTCGACATCCATACATAACTGAAGGACGGGAAAAAGGATGGGAGAGAGAGAGAGAGGAGAGAGAGGGAGGGAGAGGGGTAGAGTGCTAGATGGGTGATGGAGTTGCTTCTCGAAGATGGTGGGAGAGGCCTACTAGACAAACTGAGGGTGGAACTACAATATTATCAATAAGAGTGGGGATGTGTTTCTGTGTGTGCCTATGCGTGACAGATATGTCAGGACGCATCCATGGATGATGAAGGGGAACCATGTGTTTGGTAAGCAAACCTAACTAGATCGGTAGATCAATTGTTGTTTGTCGGAGGAAGGGAGAGACATAACTTCTTTAACGGTAAATCGATCGACGCGTGGGAAAAAACGAGTTATAAGGACCTATCTAGCTATGTGTATAGCGGGAGATCGGTCGGTGTACGTACATTTTTTAGAGGCAAATAAGGCCCAGCGAGCCGAATAGACAGAGAGAATGGAGCTAGGAGGTGGTGCAAGAGGCCCAGATACTAGCTAGATAGGGGGAGGAGGAGTGTGCTGTTGTGAGATCGATGAACAGAGGGGCGAGAGTTTACACGTGTGTGGGACCATATGAGAGACACGAGGCAAGGACACATAAAGGAGGAGATTGAAGGTGCGTGTGTATGTTCTAGGAAGACATTGCTGGAGAATTTTATTGATCGGTGTGTGTCGGAAAGGAGTTGTGGAGACTCTGGGAGAACGACCTAAAGAAGAAAAAATGAATGTGCGTGATGGATAGAATGCTGAGGGAGGGGGTGGGCGAGGGCGAGGAGGGCATGTGCATGCACGAGAGAAAGTTAGTGGTAGCTACAAAGGTTAGAGGATTGTGTGGGTGTAAGAGAGTAACAAAGATCATAATTTGAGATGAAAGTGGATTCATATATTTGAATAGGAGATCATAATGTTTTAAACATATGCATGCATGAATATAGCGGTGATACGCGTGCTGTGGTTTTGCACATGTTATACCATAATGAGATAATGCATGGATTTTGAAACTCACAACTAAATGTCAAACAAACTAAACCATACTATACATCGAACAATCTCACATTTTATTTGAATTTGTGATAATGTGTGGCGTTTGTAGCTTACAACTAAATATCGAACAATCTAAACAATACTATATATCGAACATTCTCACATTTTATTTGAATTTGTGGTAGTGTGTGGTGTTTGCAACTCACATCTAAATACTTGTAGGCATAGGGGGCGGGGCACCATACATAATGTGATAAACACATTATACATATGAGACATGGTTTAGATTATGAAGATCTAGCTAGATATTGAAATGTAATGTGATTTGAAATCAACATAAAGTGGATTCGAAAAATCGAGTTCGAGTTCATATAGTACACATAGTTCATATGTAACTCGAGACTAATCATGTGGTGTGCTGTGAAGATAATACACAAATGATGGTTTAACTTGAAAATAATGATGATTGTACATCTTATTAAAATAGAGAAACGAATTCAAATGCTTTGACTTCACAACAATCAATATTGTAGATCTTATTCAAATAGAGAAACAAATTCAAATTTAGTTCATATTGAAGCGGTAGTATATACGTTTAGAATGCACTAAAACTTTCATTTGAGTAGTAGGTTGCATGCATTATACACGTAGCAAAATATTTTAATTGAACATAACATGAATTGAAAGTTTTGAATGACATTTGTAGTGCCAATTGATTTGGTATAGTACATGTTAGGCCTGTCCGGAAATTTCAACCCACGCCTTGTTAGCCAGGAATATTTAAGATATATCTTTGTCTCGTTGTGCTCCGACAACACCCTCCATCTCAACCCGCACCTTGCCATTCCAAAATTACAACGTGCACGAAAACTCCCACCTCCTGTGAAATCCCGACACGCGAAATGCCCGTGATACGCCTGAACCAAAAGAACTGCCCCAAATCGGTGGGGGTACTTTCGTAAGTTACCCCACATTTTGGACAAGTGCGTCCCTAAGCCATGGCTCCCCACTCCCATCCCATCCGCCCACCCATTCATACACCGAGGCCAGGAAAACCCGCGAAGCCCCACTCCCGACGAGCCGGAGCCTCTTTCCCGACGATGTCGTCCAGAGCAACACCTCGATATCCCTCATCCACCGTACCGGATGAGGATCCATCGTTGATCTGGTCGTCCCGCCAGTTGAGCCACCTCGTCCTCCACCTCCAAGGAGCTTCCCCGACGTTCCCCTCGTCTTTCGAGCCACCTCCATTCCCACACCGCCGTCTTCACCTGCACCACCGGAAGAGCATCATCATCACAGTTTCCTCGGATGAAGATGCGGCCTAATCAGTGCCACCAAAGAGGTTGTACACTAATCGCCGCATTTTCTTCTTGATTCGATCTCATGGTACTGTCGGCGCTTGGTCCTGAGCCAGCACGGTGCGGCGCCATCCATGGCGGCATCGCCGACCACTTCCTCCATGGTGTCGCTCCCTCGGCAGCGACGTCGACATCAGTAGGAGTTGTTGCTGCTTTAGCTCTCGCTCGCGCTGCTGCTCTGCTCTTGCTCTCGGTCCCCTGCCTGGTCTGCTCTTGCTCTTGGTCCCCTGCCTGGTCTGCTCTTGCTCTTGGTCCCCTGCCTGGTCTGCTCTTGCTATTGCAATTGCTCGCACTGCTGCTCTCGCTCTTGCTCTTGCTTGCGATGCTTCTCTGATTTAGCTACATTTTAGTCGACTGAATCGACTTTTGGGTTAGTCGATTTTCAGGGGGGTGGGGGGGCTCGTCAGAGTTAAGGAAGCACCACCCATAGTGGGGACGGGGGCTCACCGAAGAGGTACCCCACTATCTATCTTAGGGTTCAGGGTAGGGGCGGTGGTGGGGCGGTGGCGTGGGGATTGCCCGAGAAAAATCTCAGCACGGGGGGAGGGGGCCTTGAGGGATTGCCGAGGCGGCGGCGGACTGGTAGTGGGGAGTATTTTCGGGGTGGGCAGGGCGGCGCACTGCCGGCCGCTGGTGGCAGGGGGCGGTTGTTTGGCCGGTGGGGGCTGGCGACTCAGGGGGGTGGAGGTTGAAGATGAACTGCAGGCCCTTGATTTCGTATCCAACGACTGCAAAATCGACTGACCAGAGATGAAAAAGTCAGTCGACTGACGTGTAGCCTCACCTCTAGTGCATTCAGTTTCGACAATAAAATTCAGTTTCAACCGCAAAATTCAGTTTTTATAGTTAAGTTCAGTTTCAACAGTTAAATTCAGTTTCGACAGTTAAGTTCAGAGATGAGTGGCTGATGTATTTTACATCTTGCACTTTGTGGTTATGTATTTTACAACATCTATTGGAGATGCTGTTAGAATTCCACTCAGGTTAACGTTGTCTCTCTTGTCATGCTTCATTCTCGGCGTTGTACAGCTCACCAGAGCTGCTCCAACGACGAAACAATCCATTATAGCGGAGCAGTACCTCAAGCTCCATCTCCAGACGCCTAAGATCTTCTTCCCCACCTCCGACAGCCATGTCAGCCAGAGCATCGTCACCGCCCAACCCAATCACGCTGAAATCGACATGGCTTCGCCAAAGAGGTTGTACACTTGTTGCATCTCTTTTTTACTCTACATGTTACATATATTGTCCACTGAGCACATGTAGTAACGGGAAATACGATTATTTTATCCTACTATATGACAAGCAGTGAGGTACCAGGCAACTTAGCTATCCATGATGGACTTTCTTGAACACCATCATTATTTATCTCTGCGTGTTTGAGCTGTGCATTTGTCGATGGCCCTGGGAGTTGAGCTAGTAGGGCAGTGGCCTGGGTCCAAAGTAATAGAAGTAGCACAAAAACATTTTTTAGTGCGGTCTTTTCCTTGCTCAAGCCTGCTTACTAGAATCGCCAGTGCTTGAAAGGAAAAGTGAATGAAAAACATAGGAATTGGAAAGTTTCCTATGGTACTACTATTCATGAATTTGGTTCAAAGGAATTGAGCAAAGGAAAACTGTAGGATTTGTTCCTTTAGTGTCCTTGAAAGAAAAATGTAGGAATTTTAATTTTCACTTGTCCTCCTTTTCAAATTCCTATTCATGAAGCACAAGACTAAGAGATAGTAGCATAGTAGCATTATAACCGTACATTTTCTTGTGGTTTGACTTAATCTTACCATGCTTCTTTGCATCCTGTGATCTTCCAATTCTTGTGAATCAAACACCGAGATTGGCAGAAATCATGTTTTTTTAAATTCTCTATTTTGCACGTGCATTCCTATCCTATTCCTATCTATTTCCTATCCCTGCATTGTTAGAATCCTCCAATTCAAATGAGCCCTTACAAAATTACATCTCTTACAGATAGTTGTCAAAGAAAACCTTGCATGGTTTGTCCTGCTCCTGCTATGTCGTCGTCCACCCTAGCTCAGCTGCTCCAACGACAGAAGGGTCCAGCACAGCAAGGATCCGGCCTCCAGACTGTCTTTCGCCGCCTCAGATCTTCTTCCCCGCTGCCTTTGCACCGATGACCTCGAGGACTGTCTTTCGTGTCTGCTTATGTTATGCATCGCTTAATATTACATGCTACTTTATCGTCATGTTCACCGATTAGACTCTGAGTCATGTCCAAACTAAATGGTTGTTGGGTACATATCGGGGCCGCAATCAATAGTATCTATCTACTATCTTGTTAATCTTCGGTGTCTACTATGAGTTTCATGTTGGGTGGGAAAAAAACAGTAAAGAATCCATGATCTGTATTTTTTAACTGAAGCCGTTATCTACCTGCTATTATTGGTTTTGGGTCTATCCACAGGTTGCTACCATCACCCTAGATTTCTGCATCCGCTCCTTACATAATATCACTATGTTTTATTCCTATGCATGACAGTTATTGTAAACAATCGAACTGAACATGTAGAGCAAAAGAGACGAGCCTTGCGTGGAAATAAAATTTCATGCAGACATCGCTCCATGGTAGGCGCAAAGGCAGCCCCCTCCACCCATTTTGGATTGTAATCGAGAGGAAGATATCTGTTCTGAGGGGGATTCAGAAGGACAAGACCACTCCTATTTACCCCCTAAGGTCTTCGCTCTAAATTGGCATGATGATGTTGGTTATATCATGCATATGGTGCCTTGCATTGCTTACTTTATATATCAAATATGTCATTTAATTAGTTTACACATCCTTTATGTGAATGCCATCTGTTTAGTTTACTCATCGTTTATGTGAATTATGCGCCATCTTGTTCAGCCAGGCATCATATATGTGAATTTTGCAATGCCATCCTGCTTAGCCAGTCATCTTATATGTAAGTTATATCAGGCCATCCTTTTTTTGTTGTGTATTAGATTTGTCAACAATGTTAGTACATTCAACTTCTCTTCGCGTGCATCAGCCATTTGACACGGTGATGGAAAATTCTGGAGTGAAAACAACATCTTCAGAGCAGACTATGCTATCTGATGAAGCGCATATCTCACTGGTTACGGATAGCTCCTCAGAGGAGGATTCAAAGATAGATGACCAGTCCTATCCCCCCCCCCGAGGTGTATGCTCTAACTTGGCAGGGTTATGTTGCTCATATCGTGTGTATGGTGTCTTGCATTGCTATGCCATTTGATTAATTTAGACATGCTTTGTGTGAATGCCACCTGTTCAGTGTCTAATTACCATATATGTGAATTATGCATTGCCATCTTGTTGCAAGACATTATATATGTGAATTATGCTATGCCATCTTGTTACAAGACATTATATATGTGAATTATGCAATGCCATGCTGTTTAGCCAATCATCATGTATGTGAATTATATCATGCTATCTTTTTTTGTATTACGTGTTCCATTTGTCGACAACGTTTGTATATTCAACTACTCTTCCTATGCATCAGCCATCTGAAGCGCTGATGGAAGTATCTGGAGTAAAAACAAGGTATTCAGAGCAGACAATGCTACCTGCTGAAGCAGACATCTTGCTGGTTACAGGGAGCTCCTTAGAGGAGGATTCAGAGACTGATGACCAGTCCTATTTCCCCCCTGAGGTCTATGCTCAAACTTGGCAGTGTTATATTACCCATGTCATGCATGTTGTCTTGCATTGCTTAGTTTTTACATCATATATGGATTGTCATCTGCTTACTTGCTTACTATATAAATCATATATTTGAATTATATCATGCCATCATGTTTACATAGTACATACACATCATCTATCTGAATTATGGCATGGCAACCCATTTAATAAAGACATCATATAGTTATATCATCTCATTCTATTTAGTGTTTACAGACATCATATTTTGAATTATGGCATTCTATCTGTGAATGTATGTGAATTATGGCATGCCAACCTATTTAATAAACATATTATATAGTTATATCATGTCATCCTGTTTACATACTCATCATATTTTGAACTATGTCTTTCCATCTTTAGCCATCATAATGTGAAATTGTGTCATGCTATCCTATTTAGTTAGCCGTCATATATGTGAAATTGTGTCATGCTATCATGTTTGGTTAGACAACATAAATGTGACTTATTTCATGCCCTCTTTTATTCTCCACTATCCATTGCACCTGTCTATCATACAATGTCTGTACTTTCAATTACTTTTCTTGTTTATCACCCATTTGAATTGGAGAGGGTGATGGCAGTATCTAAGGGAGTAACAACACAGTCTTCAGAAAAGATAGTGCTACCCATTGATGCAGATAGAACCATGGTTGTACTTGCCCAAGGACCAGATCCACCACACATAACCCAGACTCTCGCAGATTGTACCCCTACCCAGTTGGACAGAGAACCAGCTGCACCCCTTCTAACCCCAACCCCGGCAGATAGTAACCCAGTTCTAGTTGACACAGCACCGTCTCCACCACAGAGCACCCAAACACGAGTAGTTAGTAAGGGAACTGCAGTGCCCAAAGCACAAGGACCACCACTCCGAATCCCAACTCAAAGCTTAAAGGAGAAGAAGATTTGTTCTCAGGTCAGGTTCTGTAGCTATGGTTCGTACTCCTTTGCTCTTGCATTACTGAATTTACTCATACCAACTATTTTCAAATTTGGAGGATGGAATTGAAACTCCAATGGTGCAACAGGTATGTTTTAAACCTATTTCTTTAACTGGTTTGCTGTTGTAACCTGCTCTATGTTGATTTCAGTTTCAATTGAATAAACAGTTATGTTCTCATGTCATGCACATTACAATTGTTGTTATTGCTCTATAGTTTCCCACACTTATATTGTGTCTATTCTGCTTTGTCTTGAACAAATATTATTTGAACTGTGTCTCTATCTTGATTTGGCAACAAAAACTAGAATGATATAGACCATAAAGTGACCATGGTACATAGATATATGTTTTTTTAATGTTGTTATCCTGTCCACTTTACTACTGAACTCATTTAAAAAATGAGTTTCATATACAACATGGTAAACCTGTGATGTGTTTGCTTGTTTCTCTTTTAGAATGCGGACAAAATATTGGAGAACAGTACTGATAACCCACAAGTATAGGGAATCACAACAGTTTTTGAGGGTAGAGTATTCAACCCAAATTTATCGATTCGACACAAGGGGAGCCAAAGAATATTCTCAAATATTAGCAGTTGATTTGTCAATTCAACCACACCTGGATAACTTAGTATCTGCAACAAAGTATTTAGTAGCAAAGTAGTATGATAGTAATGGTAACAGTGGCAAAAGTAACGATAGCAGTTTTGTAGTAATTGTAATAGTAGCAACGGAAAAGTAAATAAGCAAAGCACAATATGTGAAAAGCTCGTAGGCATTGGATCAGTGATGGACAATTATGTCGGATGCAATTCATCATGTAATAGTTATAACATAGGGTGACACAGAACTAGCTCCAGTTAATCAATGTAATGTAGGCATGTATTCCGAATATAGTCATACGTGCTTATGGAAAAGAACTTGCATGACATCTTTTGTCCTACCCTCCCGTGGCAGCGGGGTCCTAATGGAAACTAAGGGATATTAAGGCCTCCTTTTAATAGAGTACCGGACCAAAGCATTAACACATAGTGAATACATGAACTCCTCAAACTATGGTCATCACCTAGAAGTATCCTGATTATTTTGTCACTTCGAGGTTGTCAGATCATAACACATAATAGGTGACTATAGACTTGCAAGATAGGATCAAGAACTCACATATATTCATGAGAACATAATAGGTTCAGATCTGAAATCATGGCACTCGGGCCCTAGTGACAAGCATTAAGCATAGCAAAGTCATAGCAACATCAATCTCAGAATATAGTGGATACTAGGGATCAAACCCTAACAAAACTAACTTAATTACATGGTAAATCTCATCCAACCCATCACCGCCTAGCAAGCCTACGATGGAATTACTCACGCACGGCGGTGAGCATCATGAAATTGGTGATGGAGGATGGTTGATGATGACGACGGCGACGAATTCCTCTCTCCGAAGCCCCGAACGGACTCCAGATTAGCCCACCCGACGAATGGTTGATGATGATGATGGTGGCGGCTCCGTATCATAAAACGTGATGAAACTTTCTCTCTGATTTTTTTTCTCCGTGAAATAGAATATATGGAGTTGGAGTTGAGGTCGGTGGAGCATGAGGGGGCCCACGAGACAGGGGGGCGCGCCCAGGGGGAGGGGGCGTGCCCCCCACCCTCGTGGACAGGGTGTGGGCCCCCTGGCCTTGATTCTTTCGCTAGTATTTTTTATATTTTCCAAAAGTTATCTCCATGGATTTGTAGGTCATTCCGAGAACTTTTATTTCGGCACAAAAATAACACCATGGCAGTTCTGCTAAAAACAGCGTCTGTCCAGGTTAGTTCCATTCAAATCATGTAAATTAGAGTCCAAAACAAGGGCAAAAGTGTTTGGAAAAGTAGATACGTTGGAGACGCATCAAATACCCCGTTATGCAACGGTAAAGGAAATAATGCAGATAAGGTTCAAGATAGTGAGACATCCCTCTTGGTCTCCAAGAAAGCTGATAAAAACTATCTTGACGATAGTGGGAGAACCCAAAAGTCTTGTCTTGATGTGGTGTTCGAGTTACTGGCCACTACTACTGGCACAAGCTCTTCGAACTCGTTGCCTGAATCAGTTCGTCTTCTTGAGTCTCAACTTCAAGTTGAAAGACATCGATCAGATGTGCTGCGACAGGAAGCTGAAGGACTGAGGAAGTCCCTGCAAAATTTAGATGCATACTTCCTGGTGCAACAGCAAGCGCTGGAGGATTTAAGCGCCAAACAAGAGAAAGTTAATAAGCTTGCTCAGCATCTTGCCAGCATTATGGGTACCCAGGATATTGTTTCTTGAGATCTTCTTAAGTGGTTTCAGTTCTGGATTTGTTTTGCTGCGGCGTTTATTTGCGCTGGTCCCCAACTTTGACAACCAGTGATATGCTGCTTTGTTCCCTATATTTGCACTGGCGGCGAACTTTGATGCCCAGTGGATATAATATGTGTAATAGCCGTGATAGCCTAGCATAAGTTGCTTGCTTATTTATTTCCTTGTTGTGTTGTTTATTTGTTTGCTTGTAGTCAGTGCAGTTCTTTTTCCGTGATTTGCTAGTGGCCGCAATAACCTATTTTTTTAAACTAGGCCACAATAACCATGGGCTACATATTTACTATAGTGACACGGGGCCTCCTACCGGCTATAGAAACAATGGGCCTTCTACGGGCCATAGACACAATGGGCCTTCTATGGGTCGTATCATCAATGGGCCTTATATGAGCCGTATGATTGATTGGCCAAACATGGGCCAATAACAGACCGCATTATGGCCATAAACGGGCTAGAGTTGGAATCGTCCGTTCATGGGCCAACCATAATGGGCCGTCGTTAATAGGACATATTTGATTACGCTATGAAAATGGCCCAACGTATTAACGGGCCACAAACGGGCCGACTGTAACCTCAGGTTGAATTTGGCCCACACGCAGAAAATGGCAGTAATGGGTCATAAGTAAACAAATGCTAGAAATGAGCCCAAGAATAAATGGGCCATGAGAAGACCGAAAGCAAACATGGGCTGGAAACAGCCCAATGGAATAACGGGCTGTTAATGGGTATAAAGTGATACACTGTACATTACGGGCCAGTTTCACCACGGGCCGTTAATGGGTATAAAGTGATACACTGTTCATTACAAGCCAGTTTCACCACGGGCCGTTAATGGGTATAAAGTGATACACTGTTCATTACGGGCCAGTTTCACCACGGTCCGTTAATGGGTATAAAGTGATACACTGTTCATTACGGGCCAGTTTCACCACAGGCCGTTAATGGGTATAAAGTGATACACTGTTCATTACGGTCCAGTTTCACCACGGGCCATTAATGGGTATAAAGTGGTACATTGTTCATTACGGGCAGTTTCACCACGGGTCGTTAATGGGACAAGTGTTACAAAGGGCTTCATATGGGTCGAAAGACGTCATGGACCATACATGGGCCAGAAGTTAAAACGGGATGGAATCATATTAGACGGCCCAAATGACGCTACTGGGCCTAATTCGGATAGGTCGTAACGGGCCTTGGGTTAGCGGGCTGTAAATGGGCTATATGTGAACAGGCCGTTAACAGGCTTCCCATGGCCGGCCCGCCACCTTTTGACCAAGTCAAACGGGCCGACCTTTTCACGGGAATGGGCCTCTGTTGGGCCGTGCCATGTGTCGATGTATCATAGGCGCCTTCTGTCCAATGAGTGGATGAGATCTGTCCCAACGGTGAGCCGACACGTGTTTCCTCCAGACAATGATGATTTTACACATGGAAAATCCCCATTGGTCGGGGCTGTTAACGGGTTATTGGACACAAATTCGGACCCGATAGCTTAACGGTGTTCTGTTATGGTGGATGCCACGTGTCGGTCACCCTTGAGGAAAGCACTTATATGACATGTGATTTATCGTCATGGAAGTGGACACTTCCGTGATGATAATTTTGGTAATGTCATGGAAGACTTCTACGACAACATAGGTATGACTATCTTGATTCTGTCATAAAATCGTCATGGATGTACATGCATGACAAAAAACATGGCCTACTGTGACAAACACGTACCATCATGGAAGTGTATTTTTTTGTAGCATTGTCTTCTGGTTGACTTGGTGCAATGATGAGTTCATCATCATCGTGAGGTTCGGACGGTATGATCTCTCTAGTACCCATGAGGTTGATAGATTCACTAGGAGGAACTTCATCTAGCACATTTGGTAGGTGCTCTCTTTGCGAGCCGTTAGTCTCATCGAACCGCACATCCATAGTTTCAACCACTTTATAGTGAAAGAGGTTGAAGCCTCTATAGGAGTGCGAGTCCTTTCCGTAACCAAGCATAAAACCTTCATGTGCTTCCGGTGCAAATTTTGAAGTGTGATGTGGATCCTTGATCCAGCACCTAGCACCAAATACTCTGAAGTAACTGACGTTTAGCTTCTTACCAGTTAGCAGCTCATATGAAGTTTTCTTCAGAAGCTTGTGAAGATAAACTCGGTTGATGATGTGGCATGTAGTGTCAATGGCTTCAGGCCAGAACTTTCTTGGAGTCTTGTACTCATCTAGCATCGACCGGGCCATCTAGATGAGGGTTCTGTTCTTGCGCTCCAAAATGCCATGTGTAGGGACCAGAAAACTCATGAGTGATGCCAAGTGTATCAAGGTAAGTGTCGAGGCCGGTGTTCTTGAATTCTGTGTTATCACTTCTGATGTGCTTGATCTTGACACCATAGTTCGTCATGGCACGATTGGCGAAGCGTCTAAAGACATCCTGTACTTCAGTCTTATAGAGAATATATGCACCCAGGTATATCTTGAGTAATCGTCAACAATAACGAAATCATAGAGACAAGTAGTGGTAGTAAGAGTAGAGTAATGAGTAGGGTCGAATAAGTCCATATGAAGTAGCTCGAAGGGTTGAGATGTTGTCATGGTTGTCTTTGAGGGATGCTTGGCCCTAGTCATCTTCCCAGCTTCACACGCACCACACATATGGTCTTTCTTGAACATGACGCCTTCGATGCCCACGACGTGTTTCTTCTTTGAGAGAGTGTACAAGTTCCTCATGCCCGCATGTCCTAGCCTCCGATGCCAAAGCCAGCACTCTGAAGCTTTTGCTAGAAGACATGCGGCAAGTTGTGGTCCTGCTGAGAAATCTACCATATACAGATCTTCTTTTTGATACCCTTCAAAGACTAGAGATTTGTTAGATTCCATAAGGACAAGGCAACGATATTTTCCAAATATCACAATCATATTCAAATTACATAGCATTGATATAGACATTAAGTTGAAACCAAGGGATTCAACAAGCATCACTTTATCCATGTGCTGATCCTTTGAGATTGCAACTCTACCAAGACCCAATACCTTACTTTTACCAGTGTCAGCAAATGTGATATGACTCTTATCAGACGGTCGAAGAGTTGAATCCATCAGAAGACTTCGATCACCAGTCATATGGTTGGTGCAGCCACTATCCATAGTCCATTCTAAAGCTTGAGGTGTCATAACCTACAATACAGTTTGGGGATAGGCTTCACCAAGAGAGTTGTGAAGCAGAAACATTTGACGAACAAGTGGAACATAGAAGTTCAGATCTTGGTTAGGATAGATAGGATGAGTGTCAAGGAATCCCGGGACGAAATACATAGTAAGACCATTTGGGCATTTTATCTTACGCCCCACAAGATGTTTAAGGTCCCTAGCATAAGCATCAGACACCTTTGATTTCCGGGTGGAGACCTTTCCCTCCAAAAGAGAGTTAAGTTTTCTTAACCACCCACATTTTTAGGGGTGGCTTAGAAGCAATGAGTCTAAGTGCAGCATCTGAGAACTTCGGCTTTGATGCCCTAGCAAATAGCCTAGCAAGAGGAGAATAATACTCATAAGAATATGTAGAAAACTTCTTAGATTTGTGAACATTGCAGTTTGATGAAACACGCTCATATTCAAAGGTCTGAGTATGATTTCCCTACAAGACATTGGCGTTAGGGTGACTCAGGTGAGTCCTCTGTTTGTATGAAGCCTTTGGACCGTATGAAGCTTTTGGTCTGGTGTTTGTCTTCTTACCAGGTGGTGTCATAACGACATTCACGGGAAGACTCTCAAGACACCTTTTGGGCACCCAGATCTTGTTGAGAGGTGGTCCATTCCTGCAGTTAGTACCAATATACTTGGCAAACACCTCACCATTCTGATTCCTGAACAATTTATAGTTTGCATCAAAGGATTCATCAATGATAATTGGGTTAGCACTTGTGAAACCAGACAAGGTAGATGGATCCACTGAAGGTCCCTTAGAAGCAACCTGCTACGTCTTGAGATAGCATTGGTTTTCCCCGAAGAGGAGAGGTTGATGTAGCAAGTGTAGCGTAAGTATTTCCCTCAGTTTTGAGAACCAAGGTATCAATCTAGTAGGAGGCTCCTCAAAAGTCCCACGCACCTACACAAACAAACTGAGAACTCGCAACCAACGCAATAAAGGGGTTGTCAATCCCTTCACGGCCACTTACGAAAGTGAGATCCGATTGAGAGATAATAATATATTTTTGGTATTTTGTAATATAGATGCAAAAAGTAAAGATGCAAAATAAAGGTAGATTGAAAGCAAATATGATAAGAGATAGACCCATGGGCCATAGGTTTCACTAGAGGTTTCTCTCGAGATAGCATAAGTATTACGATGGGTGAACAAATTACTGTCGAGCAATTGATAGAAAAGTGAATAGTTATGAGATTATCTAGGCATGATCATGTATATAGGCATCATGTCCATAACAAGTAGACCGACTCCTGCCTGCATCTAATACTATTACTCCACACATCAACCGACTCCTTCTTTCTTCTAGAGTATTAATTTCATAAGAACATAGTAACGCTTTAAGCAAGATGACATGATGTAGAGGGATAAACACATGCAATATGATATAAACCCCATCTTGTTATCCTCGATGGCAACAATACAATACGTGTCTTGCAACCCTTTCTGTCACTGGGTAAGATCACTGCAAGATTGAACCCAAAGCTAAACACTTCTCCCATGGCAAGAAAGATCAATCTAGTAGGCCAAACCAAACTGATAATTCGAAGAGACTTGCAAAGATAAGTCAATCATACATAAAAGAATTCAAAGAAGATTCAAATATTATTCATAGATAAACTTGATCATAAACCCACAATTCATAGGATCTCGACAAACACACCGCAAAAAGAGATTACATCGAATAGATCTCCACAAGCTAGGGGGAGAACATTGTATTGAGATCCAAAAAGAGAGAAGAAGACATCTAGCTAATAACTATGGACCCGTAGGTCTGTGGTAAACTACTCACAACTCATCGGAGGGGCTATGGTGTTGATGTAGAAGCCCTCCATGGTTGATTCCCCCTCCGGCAGAACACCGGCGAAGGCTCCAAGATGGGATCTCACGGATACAGAAGGTTACGGCGGTGGAAATTGTGTTTCGTGGTGCTCCTGGATGTTTTCGGGGTCCGTAGGTATATATAGGAGGAAGAAGTACGTCGGTGGCAGCCCGAGGGGCCCACGAGACAGGGGGCACGCCCTACAGGGGGGAGGGGGGCGCCCTCCAATCTCGTGGGGCCCTCGGGTGCTTCTTGACTTGCACTCCAAGCCCTTCGGATCAGATTTGTTCCAAAAATAACGCTCCCAAAGGTTTCATTCCGTTTGGACTCCGTTTGATATTCCTTTTCTTTGAAATACTAAAATAGGCAAAAAAACAGCAATATGGGCTGGGCCTCCGGTTAGTAGGTTAGTCCCAAAAATGATATAAATATGTAAAATAAAGCCCATAAACATTCAAAAGGGGTAATATAATAGCATGGAACAATCAAAAATTATAGATACATTGGAGGCGTATCAAGCATCCCCAAGCTTAATTCCTGCTCGTCCTCGAGTAGGTAAATGATAAAAAGAGAATTTTTGATGTGGAATGCTACCTAGCATAATTCATAATGTAATTTTCCTTCATTGTGGCATGAATGTTCAGATCCAAATGAATACAAAATAAAAGTTCATACTGACATAAGAAATAGTAATACTTCAAGCATACTAATCAAAGTAATCATGTCTTCTCAAAATAACATGGCTAAAGAAAGTTATCCCTACAAAATCATATAGTCTGGATGTTGCTCTATCTTCATCACACAAAGTATTTAATCATGCACAACCCCGATGACAAGCCAAGCAATTGTTTCATACTTAAATCATCTCAAACTCTTTCAACTTTCACGCAATACATGAGTGTGCGCCATGGACATAGCACAATATGTGGAATAGAATGGTGGTTGTGGAGAAGACAAAAAGGAGAAGATAGTCTCACATCAACTAGGCGTATCAACGGACTATGGAGATGCCCATTAATAGATATCAATGTGAGTGAGTAGGGATTGCCATGCAACGGATGTACTAGAGCTATAAATATATGAAAGCTCAACAAAAGAAACTAAGTGGGTGTGCATCCAACTTGCTTGCTCACGAAGACCTAGGGCACTTTTGAGGAAGCCCATCATTGGAATATACAAGCCAAGTTCTATAATGAAAAATTCCCACTAGTATATGAAAGTGACAACATATGAGACTCTCTCTCATGAAGATCATGGTGCTATTTTGAAGCACAAGTGTGGAAAAAGAGATAGTAGCATTGTCCCTTCTCTCTTTTTCTCTCATTTTTTTTCTTTTTCGCCTTTTTTTTCTTTGGCCTTCTTTTTTTTATTTTTGGCCTTTCTCTTTTTTCTCTCTTTTTTTATTTTGTAAAGTCCGAAGTCTCATCCCGACTTGTGGGGGAATCATAGACTTCATCATCCTTTCCTCACGAGGACAATGCTCTAATAATGAAGATCATCACACTTTTATGGATTTACAACTCAAAGCTAGAACAAGATATGACTCTATATGAATGCCTCCAGGGGTGTACCGGGATATGCAATGAATCAAGAGCGACATGTATGAAAATTATGAAGGTGGCCTTGCCACAAATACGATGTCAACTACATGATCATGCAAAAAGCAATATAACAAAAGTAATGTGTGTCATATGAACGGAATGGTGGAAAGTTGCATGGCAATATATCTCGAAATGGCTATGGAAATGCCATAATAGGTAGGTATGGTGGCTGTTTTGAGGAAGGAGTATAGTGGGTGTATGGTACCAGCGAAAATTGCATGACACAAGAGAGGCTAGCAATGGTGGAAGGGTGAAAGGGTGCGTATAATTCATGGACTCAACATTAATCAAAAGAACTCATATACTTATTGCAATAATTTAGAAGTCATCAAAAACCAAAGCATTATGCGCATACTCCTAGGGGGATAGATTGGTAGGAAAAGACCATCGCTCGTCCCCGACCGCCACTCATAAGGAAGATAATCAATAAATAAAATTGTGCTCCAACTTCATCACAAAGCGGTTCACCATACATGCATGCTACGGGAATCACAAACTTCAACACAAGCATTCTTTAAATTAATAATCACCCAACTAGCATAACTTTAATATCACTACCTCCATATCTCAAAACAATTATCAAGTATCAAGTTGATCATAGCATCCAATTCACTTCCTATGATAGTTTTTATTATACCCAACTTGGATGCTCATCATTCTAGGACCAACTTTGTGACAATAGCAAATACCATGCTGTTCTAAAAGACTCTCAAAATAATATAAGTGAAGCATGAGAGACTAGAAATTTCTTCAAAATTAAGACACCACCGTGCTCTAAAAGATATAAGTGAAGCACTAGAGCAAAAACTATCAAGCTCAAAAGATATAAGTGAAGCACACAGAGTATTCTAGCAAATTCTAATCAAATAGGCTTCTCCCAAAAGGTGTGTACAGCAAGGATGATTGTGGTAAACTATAAAGCAAATAATAATATAATACACGACACTCCAAGCAAAACACATATCATGTGGCGAATAAAAATATAGCTCCAAGTAAAGTTACCAATGAACAAAGACGAAAGTGGCTACTCTTTAATATCTTGGGGTGCCATGGTCATCCCCAAGCTTAGGCTCTTGCCACCCTTTAATCCATAGTCCATAAAAGCTTTACCCAAAACTTGAAAACTTCACAACACAAAACTCAACAGGAAATCTTATAAGCTCCGTTAGTGAAAGAAAACAAAACCACCAGATAAGGTACTGCAATGAACTCATTATTTATTTATTTTGGTGTTAAACCTACTGTATTCCAACTTCTTTATGGTTCGTAAACTAATTTACTAGCCATAGATGCATTGAAATAAGCAAACAACACACAAAAAACAGAATCTGTCAAAAACAGAACAGTCTGTAGCAATCTGTAACTAACGCAAACTTCTGGAACTCTAAAAATCCTACCAAAATAATATGTCCTGGAAAATTTGTCTATTTAACAGCATAAAAAAGAATCAACGCAAAATCAGGTTCCTGTGATTTAACAAAATTATATTTGTGCGTGCAAAGTTTCTGTTTTTCAGCAGAATCAAATCAACTATCATCGTAGGTTATCCTATAGGTTCTACTTGGCACAAACACTAATTAAAAGATAAAAACACATCTAAACAGAGAGTAGATGCAAGATTTATTTCTAAACAGGAGCAAAAACAGAAAACATAAAGAAAAATTGGGTTGCATCCCAACTAGCGCTATCGTTTAACGCCCCTAGCTAGGCATAAAAGCAAAGATGGATTTAACTAATGCCATATTTGGCACTAGATGAGGGGGATCTCCTTTCTATGGCATTCATTCTTCTATTCAAAGTAAGCACATGGCCATTAACGGAAGAAGTAAGATTAAGCACGTTACGGAAGTTTGCCTCCAAACTAGACTTCATCTCTTTAATAATTTCATTTTGATAAAAGCACAAGAGAGTAGTTGATTCAACCTTATCATTCAAAGGGTGCCCAAATATGGTTTTCATTTTTTCATAAGTATCTATAGCATCCCTTTCAAGAAAACTTCCTTCAAAAATAGAATCTAAAACTTGTTTAAAATAAGCGGGCAAGCCAGCATAAAAACCCTTTAAGTAATCTTCAATTTGATATTATGGCACATAGCTAGCCCGAATTCGTAATAACCTATACCAAGCATCTTTTAAAGAATCATCAAGTAAATAACGGAAAATTCCAGAGTCATCCTCATCAAAATTATTCAAGCTCTCATTGGAGACCCCGGTGGGTCTTATAGTGTCATTGTTCATGAGCTTAGAGAGGATAGATGGGTTGTCCAAGGCACTAGAGCTCGGGAGAAAACCTTTAGTTCTTTTTGACTCGGCCATGACAAAGGGAAGGCAAACGGAAAAGAGAGGAGGAGATTGGGAAAGAGAGGGCGAGAATAAAACAGCAAGGGTGAAGAGGGGGAGAGGAAAACGAGAGGCAAATAATGTAAATGCGAGGGAGATGGGTTTGTGATGGGTACTTGGTATGTCTTGACTTGAGCGAAGACCTCCCCGGCAACGCCGCCAGAAATCCTTCTTGCTATGTCTTGAGCTAGCGTTGGTTTTCCCCGAAGAGGAGAGGGTGATGCAGCAAGTTTAGCGTAAGTATTTCCCTCAGTTTTGGGAACCAAAGTATCAATCCAGTAGGAGGCTCCTCAAAAGTCCCACGCACCTACACAAACAAACTGAGAACTCGCAACCAACGCAATAAAGGGGTTGTCAATCCCTTCACGGCCAATTACAAAAGTGAGATCTGATAGAGAGATAATAATATATTTTTGGTATTTTGTGATATAGATGCAAAAAGTAAAGATGCAAATAAAGGTAGATTGAAAGCAAATATGATAAGAGATAGACCCGGGGGCCATAGGTTTCACTAGAGGCTTCTCTCGAGATAGCATAAGTATTACGATGGGTGAACAAATTACTGTCGAGCAATTGATAGAAAAGTGAATAGTTATGAGATTATCTAGGCATGATCATGTATATAGGCATCACGTCCATAACAAGTAGACCGACTCCTGCCTGCATCTACTACTATTACTCCACACATCGACCGACTCCTTCTTTCTTCTAGAGTATTAATTTCATAAGAACATAGTAACGCTTTAAGCAAGATGACATGATGTAGAGGGATAAACACATGCAATATGATATAAACCCCATCTTGTTATCCTCGATGGCAACAATACAATACGTGTCTTGCAACCCTTTCTGTCACTTGGTAAGATCACCACAAGATTGAACCCAAAGCTAAACATTTCTCCCATGGCAAGAAAGATCAATCTAGTAGGCCAAACCAAACTGATAATTCAAAGAGACTTGCAAAGATAACTTAATCATACATAAAAGAATTCAGAGATGATTCGAATATTATTCATAGATAAACTTGATCATAAACCCACAATTCATCAGATCTCGACAATCACACCGCAAAAAGAGACTACATCGAATAGATCT
Organism: Triticum aestivum; assembly: GCF_018294505.1. NCBI lineage: Eukaryota > Viridiplantae > Streptophyta > Magnoliopsida > Poales > Poaceae > Triticum > Triticum aestivum. The sequence continues at coordinate 44,488,898 of NC_057795.1, forward strand.
CCACAAGCGAGGGGGAGAACATTGTATTGAGATCCAAAAAGAGAGAAGAAGCCATCTAGATAATAACTATGGACCCGTAGGTCTGTGGTAAACTAATCACAACTCATCGAAGGGGCTATGGTGTTGATGTAGAAGCCCTCCGTGGTCGATTCCCCCTTCGGCAGAATGCCGGCGAAGGCTCCAAGATGGGATCTCGCGGATACAAAAGGTTAGGGCGGTGGAAATTGTGTTTCGTGGTGCTCCTCGATGTTTTCAGGGTCCGTAGGTATATATAGGAGGAAGAAGTATGTCTGTGGCCGCCCGAGGAGCCCACGAGACAAGGGGCGCGCCCTACAAGGGGGGCGCCCTCCTATCTCATGGGGCCCTCAGGTGCTTCTTGACTTGCACTCCAAGCCCTCCAGATCAGATTTGTTCCAAAAATAACGCTCCCAAAGGTTTCATTCCGCTTGGACTCCGTTTGATATTACTTTTCTTCGAAATACTGAAATAGGCAAAAAAAAGCAATATGGGTTGGGCCTCCGGTTAGTAGGTTAGTCCCAAAAATGATATAAATGTGTAAAATAAAGCCCATAAACATCCAAAAGGGGTAATATAATAGCATGGAACAATAAAAAATTATAGATACGTTGGAGACATATCACAACCCATGTGGTTTTGGGGTACTGCTCTGGCATCCAGTAAGAACCATCAACATTCATTTTCCTCTCAAACCCAACACCCTCTTTCCTATGGTTTTGGTTCAGAATCTTCTCTTTAAGGACATCACATAGTGTCTGATGCCCTTTGAGACTTTTGTACATTCCTGTCTCAAGTAATGACTTCAACCTGGCATTCTCATTAGCAATAGTAGTGGTATCCTCAGATGAGGGGTTAGTTACCACATCAGCAGTTGAAGATATTTCAACAGTAGTAGTAGTTGAACATTCAGCAATAGAGATAGCATTATCTCGCTCAATACATTTTGGACATGGTGGTTCAAAACCTTCCTGAGCGGAACTGGTCTGCTGAGCGCAGAGTGACTCGTTTTCCTTTTGAAGATCTTCATGAGCCGATCTCAATTTCTCAAGTTCCTGCGGTCTAGTGCCTTGGAAAGCTTTTCATGAGAAGTTGAGAGCGATTCATGTCGACCTTCAAGTTCCTGGTACTTAACATGAAGAATTTTTTATGTCTTCAACTAAGGACTGAGATTGGGTCATTTCCACGTCCAACAGGTCATCGCTTTTGTCTAACACTTTCTAATATGTTCCATGGCATTTTGTTGATCAGTTGCAATTTTAGCAAGTGTTTTGTAGCTAGGTTTAGATTCACATTCAGAGTCATCTTCACTTGTTGTTTGAAAGTAAGCATCGCGTGAGTTTACCTTAGCACCACGTGCCATGAAGCAGTAGTTTTGATTCGATTGCTTTACTATATGATTCACGCTCGACCATTCGGTCTCAGTGTTCCGAGGCCATATCTGCATATGCTAGGCTCGTCAAGTTTAACCCGAGTATTCTGCGTGTGCAAAACTGGCTTGCACCCTTTGTATGTGAACGTAGAGCTTATCACACCCAATCATCACGTGGTGTCTCGGCACGACGAACTATAGCAACGGTGCATACTCAGGGAGAACACTTGTACCTTGAAATTTAGTAAGGGATCATCTTATAATGCTACCGCCGTACTAAGCAAAATAAGATGCATAAAGGATAAACATCACACTACAATAATCAGCTACTTTGCCATCTGCCACGGCGGACGGCAAAGGCAAGGATGGCGGATGGCAAAAGGCTCCGGCAAAGATAGGACTGGTAAAGAGCTTCTTTATCGCTTGCTTTTTGAAGCGGACGGCAAAGGGGTCTTTGCCATAAGCAGTTAATGGCAAAGAAAGCCGACGGCAATAAATGCGTTGTTAGTCCGTTAGGTGGCTAACGGCAGTCTTTGTTGTCCGCCGCTGATGGCAAAAAGCATCAGGCCTTTGCCGTCCGCCGAATGACGTCAGTTGGGCGTCAGTGCCCACAAAGGCTTTGCGTCCACCACTGTAGGCAAATGTGGTGATCCTTTGTCGTCTGCCACTGTAGGCAAACTGGCCAAATGGGTCATCTCCCAGGGAGCACAGGTGGCCGCCGCGTGGCTTCTTTGCCGTCCGCGGCGGACGGCAAAGGGGCCTTTGCCATCAGCGGCTGACGGCAAAGATCCTGCATTGCCTCTTTTTTATGTTTTTTTTAAATCCAACAATTTTCACAGCAAATATATATGAATATATATATATATATATATTTCACAGGGCTATTTAACAGCAAACATATGACATATCCAGCACATAATAAGTTTCATCGTACATACATATATAGTTCCATCCATTCATACATAGCACGTTGCACATACGCATAAGTTGCAACCATTAGCAAGTTGCACATACATATTACAATGAAAAGTTTCATCAAGATAGCAAGTTCCATCGTAGCAAGCTAGAAGAATACTAGAAGAGAATGAAAGAAAAAACAAGCACTCCATCATAGCAAGCTAGCTTTCGTCAAGTGAATGAAATCTGCAAAATGGCAAATAAGAAAGTTCGGAAAAGGTGACTAGAAGAAGAAGACTAGAAGAAGAAGCACTCCATCATTTGTGAGCTAACTTAGGTGAAATGGATCGTTTATGAGCTAATCTAGGTGAAATGGGTCGTTTATGAGCTAACTTAGGTAAAATACATCATTTTAGAGCTAACCTAGGTAAGATGGGTCATTTTGGAGCTAACCTAGGTAAAATGTGTCATTTTAGAGCTAACGTAGGTAAAATGGATCATTTTGGAGATAATCTAGGTAAAATGGGTCATTTTAGAGCTCTTCAGTAAAATGGATCATTTATGAGCTAACTAAGGTAAAATGGGTAATTTTAGAGCTAACTTAGGTAAAATGGATCATTTATGAGCTAACTAAGCTAATTATGCCATTTTTGACATAAGTAAACTAAGTAGATGTCATTATCGAGAATACCTAGTTGACTAAGCATATTACAACTAACTTAGGTCATTTTGGAGGAAACAAAGCTAAGTATAGATCGTTTTAGAGCTAACTTAGGTAAAATGGCTGGTTTTGGAGGTCAGTAAGCTTATTAAGTCATTTTGGAGGAAAAGAAGCTAACTCTAGGTCATTATGGTAAGCATATTGGAGGAAATATAGCTAAGTCTAGGTCTTTATGCATTTGTTAAGCAAAACACTAGAGAAACTTACCGTGATCATGGAGGTGTAGGAGCGGGCTGGCTCGTGCCAGTAGCTGGAGAAGGATCGTGTGATGCTTGTCTAGAGTTACGCTGCACCAAAGATCATTTCCAATGTCTCGTTAGCATTATGACACCCAAATGTTAAGACTAGCTAGTAACATCCATTCAAATTAAAGTCACCGTGGTCCCAGGAGCAATCTCTGGCATCGGCGGAGCGGTCTGACCGGACTTCTCGCACACAAACTGCACATCTCCATGTGCTATCGAGCCATGGGACCTCCCGCCACCAGATATCATCACCTGCTCTGGATCAATGGGACCCTAGCTCGGGTTAAAGTCCTCCCCTTTCCTCGCCTTCCCCTTGACTTTATTGTAAGAGGCAGTGTGGGCCATGGCATACAGGTCATACACCTCTGGCACCTTATCCGTCTTATTATAGCATGCATGAAAGAGAGAAACAAAGTAAATTGGTAATTAAAGGGCTCAAGCTAGCATGATGAATGAATTGCATGAATCATGAAGCAAACCACATACCCAGTTTCGCCCGAACTAATATAAGCTGGAGCTGCCTTGATGGTGTGGCACACCTTCCATTTGGGCACGTTTGTCCTTGGCCTTAGTCGGCTCCCCGCCATCATCAGCATGGCCAGTCGGCCCCTCAAGCTGATTCGGCCAGGTACCCCATCCAGACGTGTGCTCCTCCATGGTCTCGCAGCGCTCCCGACCAGCGCCCACCATCTTTCAACACCTGCCATGACAAAGAGTAAACGAAATTAGTACAACATAAAAAAATACCGACATGAATAATAATATGTATTTCACTTAAGTGTATCATCATAAAGTACAACATAAAAAAATTGAATACCTGACACTAGTAATAATCTCGATCAGTATCATCAATAAATGCATAATCATCATCATCACTATAATCAATGACGGGCTCATAGGGTTCAGTGGCATCAACATGTGGAAGGCCACCTTGACGTAATCGGTCAAGCATTGACAGGTCATCCGCAGCAGTAACCTCTTCTTGTTCCGGCTCTTCTTGTTCCTCCTCCAGGGTGATGTCGGATTCACTGTTGTTGTCTACTTCAATGTTTTGGTGTGAAGTATAGCGGTTCTTGAAACACTTTTTGGAAAGACATGTCTCTTGGAAGAATTCTCCTTCATATGTGTCTAGGTTAATGTGAGGTTCATAATCCTCTTCCTTTGGGGGAGATAGTCTAGCACGTGGCAGCACTTCATAAACAACATCCCAACCTTTCAGATTTAGATTAGTTTGGCAGGCCCATGATAGATAGAATACTTGGGTCGCCTGTTGAGCCGAAATATAGACATCAGGAGCATCTAAATAGGTGCTTTGGTTGATTACAACTAGCCCTATATGTTCATGAGTCCTTCTAGTATCCTCCGGCTGAAACCAATAACATTTAAAGACTATGACATTCGATGGGTTTTCACCATAGAATAGAGGTTCATAAATTGCTGCAACTCTCCCATAATACTCAGTACCTCCTTCGCCGATAGCAGATACACAACAATTTGTAGACTTTCGGTCGGCCATAGATAGCTCTTTGCCATAGGTACGCAAGCGATACCCATTGATGTCATATTTGTCAAATGAACGGACCTTATAGTTAAAACCATTAGCGACTTGTCTCAATTCGGCGTCCATAGACTCTGAATTAGCCTACAAGTTTAATAGGAAAGGATTGTTGCATTACGCACAAATTAGCAAATGAAATGAAATTGTCTAATAGAAATTACCATTTGTTTGAACCAAGAGATGAAACCGGGATAGCCGGCCTCCTTGCTTTGCGAGAAGCTCATACTGTTCGACGGAATCCTTTTGGATCACCGCTCCATACGAGAATATGGCAACATATCGACTGTATGAAATACCCAGGAATAAGAGCAGTTCAAAGGCAATAGAAGTTGCGAAACAATGTATCGAGAACTTACTCGATGTACGGCCGCACTTCTATCAGGTTGTTGAAGATATACAACGAAATGGTCCGCCATTCTTCGTTATCCAAAGATACTGGATTTGAGACACTAGATGGTGCGAGATTCCCTTTGAATAGGCTGAGGTTAGATTCACCCTTTTTAGGGTCGTTGGCATTGTACCGAGGCTTCAGATTATGCAAATGACGATTTTTGGCTTCATAGTGTGCTGTCATGAAGTTTGCCGCCTCCTTAGTGATGAATGCCTCAGCCATCGATGCTTCAATTCTATGTTTATTTTTACATTTTTCTCGAAGCATCTTCTGCATCCTCTCAGTTGGGTAGTGTCGTGGTTCTAAGTCTCATAGTAGAAAGGGGGGTAGGTATGGAGAGGCAAGATCCTAGCTATGGAGTAGTTGTATACGCAAGGGTTTTACGAGTTCAGGCCCTTCTCGGAGGAAGTAACAGCCCTACGTCTCGGAGCCCGGAGGCGGTCGACTGGATTATATGTGTATGAGTTACAGGGGTGCGAACCCTTTACACTGAGGAGGGGGGTGGCTTATATAGAGTTCGCCAGACCCCTCCAGCCCTCAGTTATGCAGGGTTTAAAGTACATTAAGACCGGGGGTTATTGGTAACGCCCCACATAAAGTGCTATGATGTCGAGTGGAACCCTTCCAGGTCGACTGAAAGGTGCTTTCTTCTAGAGATGTCCTTGCGTAGGGTATCTTGGACAGGTCCATGACCCTACCCTAGGTACATGGCTTCATCATTAGCCCCCGAATGGATCGAGCTTTTAGTGGGGAAGGAGTTGAGAACTCTTCCGCTTCATCTTTTGTGCAATGAATATGTCTTGTTCTAGATCAATGAACTTAGGTGACGGCACCAACTTTCTCTTCAGTCGCCTTGATCCATTCTTTGTATCTGTCCAGTGAACTTTCTGTACTTGGAGATCTCCGGACGACCGAGCGAAGAGAATCTCCCGTCTGACGGGTTGCTCTGCAGTTCGCGGATTTAGCGGGATCCGAATTTCGGGGAGCGCGCAGGCGGAGGAGGCCGCGGTACTCGGATGGGATAAGGCAGGAACGCCTCGATCTCCGCACCACCTTTTTCACCACGTATCGCGCGCGCGACTGTTGCATGATTTGACAGGATCGCCTGGGCCTACAAGTCAGTCACTCGGAAGCAACCTCATATAAGGCACCAGACGGGGGTTTTTGAACAGTGCGCCCTCATTTCCTCTCCCTCTTCCCCACAGTTATCCGCCGTGTTCGCTTCCATCTCAACGTTGCTGCTTCGTGCACGCTTCGTCAGCGACGATGGTGAAGGAGAAGACGGCGGCTTTGGAGCGGGCGAAGAAGGCGATGGCGAAGGCGAAGGGAAGGGCGACTAGTCGGGGCGGATCTTCGCCAAGGGTCGGCCTGCCGCGAGGCTGGATCCAGGGCGACTGGATCCGCTTGATGATCCGTCAAAAAGATCTTGACGACCTGGCCAATGAAGGACTGATCCCCCATGGATCAGCGCGGCTCCCGGGGAATGAGTCAGAGCCGCAGCCTCAGGAGGGTGAGTGTGTCCTCTTGGCCACCCATGTTGACCGCGGATTTTCTTTGCCCCCTGATCCTTTCTTTCAGGGATTTCTGAACTTCTTTGGGGCACAACTCCACCATTTCACACCCAACTCTATCGTGTATCTTGCTGCTTTTGTGTCGTTGTGCGAGAATTTCTTGGGTTGTCGGACTCATTGGGGTCTTTTCAAGCACATTTCTCACAGACGGTGAAAAAGGCTAATCCGAGCGACGAGAGAACCCAAGTGATTCAGATGTGTGGAGGTCTTGGAGTTCAAATGAAGGGAAAAAGTTCCTTTCCGGTCATGGTCCTTCCTGACTCGGTTCGTGGATGGCAGTCGACCTGGTTTTACTACAAAGACCAGCCAACGCCAGGGCAGTCGACTGGACCGAGTGGGGAAGCCTTCTTCTTTGAACGTGATCCCGGAGGAGAAGGCGCGGGTTAAAGTGCTGGTCGAGCGTGTAGTCTAGCTTATCCGTGACGGGGTGACCAGCATGGATCTCCTGGAGGTCTTCCTCTGACGACGCATCCAGCCTCTTCAATATCGAGACCATCAGATGTGGATGTATTCTGGCACTGAAGACACCACTCGGGTCCACCCGGAGGAGGTCGAGGATGCCACGCTGGAGAGGTGGATGACTGCCATCATAGGGAATAAAGACAACCCCCGAGGAGCCAGGAGGATTCCTCCACTCGACCAATCATACGAGCCAGACAAGGTCCAATTCAGTTTCTCCGACTGTGATCTTGCTTTCTTCATTCCGTTTTGCTAGAATTCAGTCGACTGACTTTTTGTCTTGTTTGTTGTCTTCTAGGCCACTACTGAAATGTACTCGATGCCCAACGGGGCGCAAGAACAGGTCGAGGAGGAAGAGACGAGCGGAGGCGAAAGTCAAGAGGAGTGGCAATCTGATGGTGAGGGCGATGAAGATGACGATGGCTCTCGTGAAGAGGAGGAGGAACAAGAGGAGGAAGAGGAGGAGGAAGTCGACCCTCCTCGCACGGAAAGGCGATCCAAGCTCACCCATGACCCCGCGGTCGAGCGTGGCAAAGCGACTGCGCCTGTGGGGCAGTCGAGGAAGCGCCTTCAGACGTCCTCCCCTGCTCTGACTGAAAAAGCTCCAAAGCATCCCCGAGCAGTGTCATCGAAGCCGTCGAAGCCCTGCCCAAGATGAAGATGGCCATTCCCACGATTTCCAGGTAACAGCAGGACTCTTGTTTCCTCGTTTAGCATGGATAGACTCTTGGTCGACTCGTTGGCTAACCGACTGGTTTCTGAAATCTGCAGTGCTGCTACTTCCGAGACCTCCACCAAGAACGAAGACCAGGAAATGGAAGACGCTGCCACCTCCAACCTTGGTACTCTCTCTGTAGTTTTATTTTTGGTCGATTGGAGTTCTGATTTTAACTTTGGATTTATCTTGTAGTTCCTCCCCATGTCATCGATCTCCCAAATGATGACGACGAGGAGCCACTGAGGTCGAGGAGGAACAGAAAGGCGTCGGCTGGCAAGACTCCTCATACTGCATCAGCGCCTAAGACATTGGTTCCAGAGGGTGGCAACATCACTCGGAACACTGTGTCCTTCGTTGTGCCACTGACGAGTGCCCGGCCTTCATCTTCGACTGCTGATCTGCATTCCCTTTTTGCCACACACCATGTCCCACAGGACCAAGCGGGTGCTGCTAAGGAGGCCATACGCCAGGCGGGGGTCATGATGGAGCAGGTGAAGGCGATCCGGGACGCTATCCAAGCGGCTTATGATGCAAGCTCAGCTCTTCAGAGCAACGTCCAGGTTAGTTGGTCACCGCTTGTTCTGTTAGGATATGGTATCTGAAAACTCTTCTTTCGGAAGATCTTTGTATCCGTACACCCCCTGGGTGTGTCGACTGAATTTTTGGATTGGTGGGGGCACGCTGAGTGCACCAACTGGGTGTAGTCCCCGAGACTATGGTGGACTGCTGGCAGTCGACTGTAGTCTTTATACTTTGAATTTCATTACTCTAACTTCTCCACTCGGTCTGGTCAAATGGAATTTTAGAACCAGTGGGGGCACGCTGAGTGCACCCACTGGGTGTAGTCCTCGAGACCATGGTCGACTGCTGGCAGTCGACTAAGGTCTGAAGAACCTATCCCTTTTTTTGTCTCTTTCGGTCGACTGATCGAACTGAGTAGGTAGAACCAGTGGGGGAACGGTGAGTGCACCCACTGGGTGTAGTCCCCGAGACTACTGTTGAATATTTTGATTCGGCTATAGTCTTAGAAATACTATGATTTTTCTCTTCGTCACTCGGAAGTAACCTATCCTTAATGTTTGTCGACTGTCCTTTCGCAGAAATCTTGTGAGCTTGTGACTCGCTATACTGAATTGGAGAACAAACATATCCAGCTCGAACTTGACTTGAAGCTCGTTCAGGAGAACTTTACGAAGGCAAAGGATGAAGCAAAAGGTATGTTTGGTGAGAATTTTGACGATTGTATTTATCTTTTTGTCCATTCTTGATTCTGATCTCATTGTCACTTTGCAGATAAACTGAAGGAGGCTCTGAAGAAGAAGGACCTTGACCTCGTCGAGGCACAGAAAGTGGCTTCAGACAAGACGAAGCTCGCGGAAGAAAAGTTGACTTCAGTCGGTAAACTTGAAGAGGAGAATGCCAATCTGAAAGTTGCTCTCGACGCGGCCAACAAGGAGGTCAGCCGACTGAAGAATGACAAGCTAGCTCTGAGTGACAAAGCTAGCGAACTGGCGGGAAAGAAGAACGATCTGGAGGCTCATCTGGGGGGCTCGCCAAGAAGTTATTCCTCATGCTTGAAGGTAATCCCTTCTATCCGACTGAATTGTTATTATCGACTCATCATAAAACTGCTGGCTTAACTCCGAATTGTGTTTACAGAATTCTGCCAGAACTTTGAGGAGGAGACCAATCGAGTGGAGACAGGCTTGGACCCCGTTAACTCTCTTGTGAAGGACGAAGCTGCCATGAACGTGCTCCGTCTGGAGTCTCGTGTTGCTGGTGTGGTCGACTACCTTGCCCGATTGAAGGTTGCGGTGTCGCGAATCGACACGACGCTCTGGCCTGGAGAGACGCTCCAAAATGACCTTGAGTCCCTAATGACTCGACTGAATGAAGTTCCAGGCCGGGTGCAGGAATGGAAAAAGTCTTCTGCCAGGTGTGGTGCTGATGTTGCTCTGTCTCTGGTCCGTGTTCACTGCAAGGATGCGAGAGGACAAGCTGGCGTCCCTCAAAGTGGCCAATACCAAGAAGCATGACTTCCGATCTTTCATGGAGACCTTTATTGCTGCTGCCACTCGGATTGCTGATGGAATCGACCTGGACGAGTTCGTTGCGCCTTTCAGTCCTCCACCTGAGGAGTAAGAAAAACTTATATGCATCGTCTTAAATTTGCCTCGGAATGCCGAGTGGTTTTGTAACCGGTTAAACTTTGACAGGCTTGATGCCTGAGCACTTCTGAATCCATAGAACGTTATCTGAACTTAGTTTATCGTTGAATATGCTTGTATTTGCCTTCGAGCGAATTTTGTTCTTCACTCGGAATATACTTTTAATACTTGCGATGCAGCTCCGAGATGGAGAATCCAATCGACCTGCACCTCATCGCTCCTGCAGGTGGGGATGAAGCACAAGTTGCAGTCAACCTGCGTCCTTGCGGATCGGGACAAAGCGCACATTGTATTTGTGGCATAGCTCCAAAGGAGAAGGCGATAGTCGACCTGCACCTCGTCATCCTTGCAGAGTGCATGTTGTATTTGTGGCGAAGCTCCGAAGGAGAAGGTGACAGTCGACCTGCACCTCGTCGTCCTTGCAGAGCGCACATTGTATTTGTGGCGAAGCTCTGAAGGAGAAGGTGACAGTCGACCTGCACCTAGTCGTCCTTGCGGATAGAAATGGATTTCAAACTTAGGCGAGTACTGGACTGCAGCTAAGCCTCCGAGTGGGAGGCAGGCTCACCACTCGGTAGGATTTTTTAGACTTAGGCGAGTACTGGACTGCAGCTAAGCCCCCGAGTGGAAGGTTTGCTCTCCACTCGGTAGGATTTTTCAAACTTAGGCGAGTACTGGACTGCAGCTAAGCCTCCGAGTGAGAGGCAGGCTCACTACTCGGTAGGATTTTTTAAACTTAGGCGAGTACTAGTCTGCAGCTAAGCCTCCGAGTGAGAGGTAAGCTCACCACTCGGTAGGATTTTTCAAACTTAGGCGAGTACTAGAGTGCAGCTAAGCCCCCGAGTGAGAGGCAGGCTCACCACTCGGTAGGATTTTTTAAACTTAGGCGAGTACTGGACTGCAGCTAAGCCTCCAAGTGAGAGGCAGGCTCACCACTCGGTAGGATTTTTCAAACATAGGCGAGTATTGGACTGCAGCTAAGCCCCCAAGTGAGAGGCAGGCTCACCACTCGGTAGGATTTTTTAAACTTAGGCGAGTACTGGACTGCAGCTAAGCCTCCGAGTGAGAGGCAAGCTCACCACTCGGTAGGATTTTTCAAACTTAGGCGAGTACTGGACTGCAGCTAAGCCCCCGAGTGGGAGGTTTGCTCTCCACTCGGTAGGATTTTTTAAACTTAGTCGTGCACTGGACTGCAGCTAAGCCCCCGAGTGGGAGGTTTGCTCTCCACTCGGTAGGATTTTTTAAACTTAGGCGAGCACTGGACTGCAGCTAAGAATCCGAGTGGGGGGTTTGCTCTCCACTCGGTAGGATTTTTCAAACTTAGGCGAGTACTGGACTGCAGCTAAGCCCCCGAGTGGGAGGTTTACTCTCCACTCGGTAGGATTTTTCAAACTTAGGCGAGTACTGGACTGCAGCTAAGCCCCCGAGTGGGAAGTTTGCTCTCCACTCAGTAGGATTTTTCAAACTTAGGCGAAACGGATTCGCGGCTAAGCCCCTGAGTGAGAGGCTTGCTCGTCACTCGGCCGGGATTGTTTTTTACAAACTTAGGCGAAACAGATTCGCAGCTAAGCCACCCACTGGGGGATTTCTCACGTAAACAAAAGCAACAACAATCACTGGGAAAATTATAACACTCTTGTCTTTAGTAAACAAACTACAAAGGTACTTTTTATTACATCTCACCCGAGTGAGTAATTAAGTGTAAAAGGGGCGGAGCAGCTCTGCGTTCCAGCCTCGAGGCTCATCAATCTGGCGATCGACATTGTAAAGACGGTATGCTCCATTGTGGAGACCTTTGGTGACGATGTAGGGACCTTCCCAAGTAGGAGCGAGCTTGTGCGGTTTCTGTTGATCCACTCGGAGGACCAAGTATCCTTCTTGGAAGGCTCGACTCTTCACATTTCTGGCATGGAATCGACGCAAGTCTTGCTGATAGATAGTCGATTTGATCATGGGCATCTCTCTTTCCTCTTCTAGAAGGTCGACTGCGTCCTGCCGGGCTTGTTCTGCTTCATCCTTGGAGTAGAGCTCGACTCGAGGGGCGTTGTGAAGCAGGTCACTCGGCAGAATGGCTTCAGCTCCATAGACCAGAAAGAACAGAGTTCGCCCAGCCGAACGATTTGGAGTGGTCCTCAATCCCCAAGGAACTGAAGGAAGTTCGTCGACCCACGCGCCTACTGCATGCTTGAGATCACGCATCAACCTGGGCTTTAGTCCTTTGAGAATTAGGCCGTTCGCTCTTTCTGCTTGTCCATTCGACTGGGGGTGGGCGACGGAAGCGTAGTCGACTCGTGTGCCTTGAGAAGCACAAAAAGCTCGGAATTGGTCAGAATCGAAGTTTGACCCATTATCAGTGATGATGCTGTGGGGAACTCCATATCTAAATATCAACTCTCTGATGAAGCTGATAGCAGTGCTGGCATCAAGATTCTTGATAGGTTTAGCTTTAATCCACTTAGTGAACTTGTCGACTGCCACTAGGACATGGGTGAAGCCGCTCCTGCCAGTTCTCAGTGGTCCAACCATATCTAAACCCCAAATAGCAAAGGGCCAGACGAGTGGAATGGTCTTCCAGGCTGAAGCAGGTTTGTGCGACAAATTGGAATAAAACTGACACCCTTCGCACTTGTCGACTATCTCCTTCGCCATTTCATTCTCCCTTGGCCAGTAAAATCCCGCTCGGTATGCTTTAGCCACAATGGTCTGGGAGGATGCATGATGACCATAGGTCCCCGAGTGGATATCATCAAGAATTATCTGACCTTCTTCTGGTGTTATGCATTTCTGACCGGCTCCAGTCGTGCTTTCTCTGTACAACTGTCCCTTTATCACAGTAAAGGCTTTGGATCGATGGACGACCTGTCGAGCCTCTTCTTCATTCTCTGGGAGCTCTTTCCTTAGGTATACGCGATGTACGGCACCGTCTAGTCAGGAGTGACAACCAAAACTTCCATGATCAGGTCGACCATTGCTGGAACTTCAACTTCAGTCGGATCCGTGGCACTTTTTGGCTGCGGGGCTTCTTCGGTTAAAGGATCCTCTTGGACTGATGGTGTGTGGATGTGTTCCAAAAACACGTTACTGGGAACGGTTTCTCTCTTGGAACCTATTTTTGCCAAATCATCAGCCGCTTGGTTTTTCAGTCGGGGTATATGATGAAGCTCTAACCCCTCGAATTTCTTCTCCAGCTTTCTTACTGCATTGCAGTAACCAGTCATGGCTGGACTTATGACATCCCACTCCTTCATCACTTGATTAACTACCAAATCTGAGTCGCCATAGACCATGAGGTGACGGACGCCGAGTGAAATGGCCATGCGCAACCCATACAGGAGTGCTTCGTATTCTGCTTCATTGTTGGATGAATCAAAGTGAATCTAGAGCACATATCTGAGCTTATCTCCTCGGGGGGACACCAACACTACCCCAGCACCGGAACCATTCAGCATCTTAGAACCATCAAAGAACATGGTCCAGTGCTCCGAGTGAACTTGAGTCGGCAGTTGCTGTTCAGTCCACTCGGCGATGAAATCTGCTATTGCTTGGGACTTGATGGCTTTCTTTGCCTCAAACTTGATATCTAGGGGAAGGAGTTCAATCGCCCATTTTTCCACTCGACCGGTTGCATCTCTGTTGTGCAGAATCTCTAACAATGGAGCGTCGCTGACGACTGTAATGGAATGGTCAGAGAAGTAATGAGCAACCTTCTTCGTGGTCATATAAATCCCATATACAAGCTTCTGATAATGGGGGTATCTTTGCTTTGATGGGGTCAAAACTTCAGAAACATAGTATACTGGGCGCTGAACTTTGAAGGCTTTTCCTTCTTCTTCCCGCTCGACCATAAGTACTGTACTGACGACTTGTCCCGTGGCTGCAATGTAAAGCAACAAAGGCACTCCACTGATTGGGGCAGCAAGCACCGGCTGGGTGGAAAGCAGGGCTTTTAGCTCTGCAAACACTGCATCAGCTTCAGGAGTCCACTCGAACTTGTCTGACTTCTTCATCAGTCGGTAAAGAGGCAATGCCTTCTCACCGAGATGAGAGATGAATCGACTTAAAGCGGCCAAGCAACCAATAAGCTTTTGGACATCGTGCACACATACAGGACGTTTCATTCGGAGTATAGTACCAACTTTTTGTGGATTGGCGTCGATTCCTCGTTCGGAAACGAGAAAACCGAGTAACTTCCCGCCAGGAACTCCGAATGTGCACTTTGACGGATTAAGCTTGATATCATACCTCCTGAGGTTGCCAAATGTTTCAGCAAGGTCAGTCAGCAGGTCAGAACCTTTCCGTTACTTGACCACAATATCATCCATGTATGCTTCCACATTCCGACTGATTTGAGTGAGCAAATACTTTTGAATCATCCTCATGAATGTGGCTCCGGCGTTCTTGAGACCGAATGGCATGGTGACATAGCAGAAGCACCCGAATGGAGTGATGAAAGCTGTTTTGATCACGTCGGGTCCATACAGACGGATCTGATGGTAACTGGAATATGCGTCTAAAAAAGACAGGCGCTCACATCCTGCAGTCGAGTCGACTATTTGGTCGATGCGCGGGAGAGGAAAATGATCGTTCGGGCAGGCTCGATTGATATGTTTGAAGTCGATGCACATGCGAAGTGACTTGTCCTTTTTAGGGACCATGACAACATTGGCGAGCCACTCGGAGTGGTAAATCTCTTGGATGAACTCCGCTGCTAAGAGCCGAGCCACCTCTTCGCCAATGGCCTTCCTTTTCTGGACGACGGACCATCACAGATGTTCTTTGACAGGTTTTACTTTTGAGTCGACTCGTAGATGATGCTCAGCCAGTCCCCTGGGAACGCCCGGCATGTCAGAAGGCTTCCATGCAAAGATGTCCCAGTTCTCACGAAGGAACTAGATGAGCGCTTCTTCCTATTTGGAGTCAAGTATTGTGGAGATATGAGTCGGAGCGGCATTGGGGTCGGTCGGGTGAATGTGAACTGGTTTTGTCTCACCAGACGACTGAAATGTTGATTCTGTAGCGGGCTTCTTGGCTCGCAACAAATCACTCAGGTTTGCAGTTTTATGGTATTCCTGCAGCTCCTCCACTGCCATCTGAGCATCGGCAATCTTTGAGCATTTCTGAAAACACTCTTCCACCTTCTTCCGATTGCCAGTAATAGTGATCACACCTTTGGGACCAAGCATCTTCAATTTGAGGTACACATAACATGGTTGAGCCATGAAACGTGCATAAGCTGGCCTACCCAAAATAGCGTGATAAGCACTCTGGAAATCCACCACTTCAAACGTAAACTTTCCTTTGTGGTAATGCTTTGAATCGCCAAAAACCACATCAAGAGCAATTTGGCCGAGTGACTCAGCCATCTTTCCAGGAATGACTCCATGGAAACTCATGTTGCTCGCGCTGAGTCTGGACATCAGAATGCCCATCCCCTTTAGTGTCTCCGCATATGATATATTCAGGCCGCTACCACCATCCATCAAAACCTTAGTCAGTCGAGTGCCCTCGATGACTGGATCGACCACCAGAGCTTGCCTCCCAGGGGTGGCTATGTGTGTCGGATGATCGGACTGGTCGAATGTGATGGCAGTCTGAGACTATTTCAGATAACTGGGTGTCGCTGGAGCGACCATATTCACTTCGCGGTTGATAACTTACAGTCAACTTTTGCTTTCAACATCAGCAAAAATCATCAGGGTGGAATTGACGTGGGGATACCCTTCGTCACTATCCTCTTTGTCATCAACTTTATCCAACACCTTTTCCTTATCTTTGGGTTGTTTTCCCTGAAATTGTTGGATCAAGAGCCGAGACTGCCAAGTGGTATGTTTCGGGTAAATGAAGTTACCCTCTTCATCTTTCTTCGTGTGGATGTGGCACGGCAAATCCATCACGTCATTTCCTTCCTTGTCCTTTACCTTCTTGGGGTTCCAAGGCCCTTTAGGATTCCCTTTAAACTTCCCTTGAGTCATGGCCAGGGCTTCTCCGGGAGCAGCTGGCTCGGCCTTCCGCTTTTGCTTCCGACTGGAGTTCCCTCCTCCGGTTTCGTGGGCGACTGACTTGTGCTTCCCACTCCGGAGCCGATCCTCTTCTTCACCATTGGCATACTTGGTGGCAATCTCCATCATTCGACTCAGAGTCATGTCTCTGGTTCAACCGAATTTCAAGTTTAACTCTCTGTACCTAACACCTTCCTTGAAGGCGTAGACTGCCTGGTGATCAGATACATTCTCTACCGTGTGATGTAGCGTGATCCATCTCTGGATGTAATCCCTCAAAGTTTCATTCGACTTCTGCACACAAGACTGCAGCTCCGTCAACCCTGCTGGTCGCTTGCAAGTTCCTTCAAACGTGCTGACATACACTCGGGCAAGATCTTCCCAAGTGTAAATGCTGCTGGGTGCCAATTGATTCAACCATGCTCTGGCCGAACCCTCCAACATAAGAGGCGGGTGCTTCATGGCCACCTCATCATTGCCGCCGCCAATCTGAACAGCCACTCGGTAATCTTCAAGCCAAGTATCAGGCTTAGACTCACCAGTGAACTTACTAACTCCAGTCGCCAACCTGAAGTTGGGAGGAATCACCGCAGCCCTGATGGCTCTGCTGAAACATTTCGGTCCTAAGACGTGCACTCTGCTGCTAGTGGGTACATCCCTATCATGACCTTCTCGGTGAGCTCTGTTCCTGTCGACCAAACCTTGAACGATAATGGATCTCGTATCAAAGCCTAGTTCCCTGGGGTCGACTGGAATCCTTCGCCCAACACTGTGAGGGCGTCTGTCATCCTGTTGTCGAGGCGCGTACGATCCATCCCTTGGGGGAGGGGTGAGCACTCGACGTCGATCATCATGATTTATTCAGTGATCATACTACTCACGGTTCTTGTACTGATCACGCCAGTCTCCACGTTCCTCACGCCTCGGAGGCAATCTTGGACTATGGGCCGACTATACTGTATTTGCAGTGACGGGTCTGCTGTGAATCCTATTCCGCGATTGCGATACAGCTGATTTTGATCTCCTGTTGCCCGGAGTAAATCTCTGATCTATAGCAAACCTCTGCCAGCCAATGACTGGGAAGGCTGGATCGACTCTGCTATAAGGGCTGCAGCTGCTAGATTCTGAATCGGGGTTCGATATACCTGAATCGATGGTGGAAAGAGTTGATGTCGACTGGAGTCTCCAACCCGTTGCCGCGCACGCTCGTTGAGTGCTCGCTGGAGGTTCTCCAGTCGAGTGCGCTTAGCCAAGTTGGCCAAACGCGCGTCCTCTAAGGCACGAGCCTCGGGGGTTTCTCCAATGATAGGAGTATGCAATGCATCCATGTTCCGGCGGCGAAGATCTTCCCTTTGCAGCAAAGTGAGTGGCTCGGGTTGATACTCTTCGTGGACCTGCGCTAGGTCGCCTCCGCCGTCGCCTCCGTCGGTGCGGGGGAAGCCGGGAGGACTGTGCGATCCATTGACCATCAGGACCTCCACCGCTGGATCACTGTTGTCGCACTCGGATGCAGTCTCTACGGAGCCAGTCGAACAGGCCGTAGAGAGATTCGTCAGGATCGATCGCCGCGACTTGGGGGATGGCCGACTGGCGAGCCACCGAGTGTATCACCCACCGCTGAAGTCTCGACCGACCGGAGCGCTTGCGCCGGCAGGAGACAGGGAGAGAGGATGACACAGGGACCGACCGATACTGAGTCAACGGTTGTCGCAGGAGGACACCGTGGACGCACGCGCGAAAGTGCATTGCCCCGCGGACGGGGAGCACGTCAATGTCGAGTGGAGCCTCCTGAAGCCAAGTGGAGTCGTCGATGATGAACGTGAGTGCGCTGAGATGGATCTCGCGGCCCTCGACCAAAGCTCCGCCTGAAACCATGATGAAGGAGATCGGAAAGATTGTAACTTCTCCAATAAGTCGCTAAGACACCTGCCCCATGGTGGGCGCCAACTGTCGTGGTTCTAAGTCTGACAGTAGAAATGGGGCTAGGTATGGAGAGGCAAGATCCTAGCTATGGAGTAGTTGTATGCGCAAGGGTTTTACGAGTTCAGGCCCTTCTTAGAGGAAGTAATAGCCCTACGTCTCGGAGCCCAGAGGCGGTCGACTGGATTATATACATATGAGTTACAGGGGTGCGAACCCTTTACACTGAGGAGGGGGTGGCTTATATAGAGTTCGCCAGACCCCTCCAGCCCTCAGTTGTGTGGGATTTAAAGTACATTAAGACCGGTGGTTACTGGTAACGCCCCACATAAAGTGCTATGATGACCATAAAGGCTACTTAATGACAGACCGTTGCGTG
Organism: Triticum aestivum; assembly: GCF_018294505.1. NCBI lineage: Eukaryota > Viridiplantae > Streptophyta > Magnoliopsida > Poales > Poaceae > Triticum > Triticum aestivum. The sequence continues at coordinate 44,507,311 of NC_057795.1, forward strand.
CAGAGTGACTTTAGGTTTCCTGTTGGTCGAGTGGTTGGCTTCATGGTCGAATATCTTCGAGTCCGTCGAGTGGAACCCTTGCAGGTCGACTGAAAGGTGATTTCTTCTAGAGATGTCCTTGGTTAGGGTATCTTGGACAGGTCCATGACCCTACCCTAGGTACATGGCTTCATCAGGTAGCACCAACAATTTTGCACGGTCCCCCCAATCTTGCCTCGGTCGGGAGATGCAAAATCAAATGTTGCATTGGATTAAAGAAGCCTCGTGGAAAGATCTTCTCTAACTTGCAGATCAACTCCGGCGCCAACTCTTCCATTTCTTCTAGCATGCCAGGCGGTAGTTCTTTCGCACAAAGAACACGGAAGAAATAGCTGAGTTCTGCCAGTACTAGCCATTCATCCTCAGGGATGAAGCCATGCAACATCACCGGCATTACCCGCTTGTCGGTGTCAAAACCGGCGGATCTCGGGTAGGGGGTGGTCCCGAACTGTGCGTCTTGGCGGATGGTAACAGGAGACAAGGGACACGATGTTTTTACCCAGGTTCGGGCCCTCTCGATGGAGGTAAAACCCTACTCCTGCTTGATTAATATTGATGATATGGGTAGTACAAGAGTAGATATACCACGAGATCAGAGAGGCTAAACCCTAGAAGCTAGCCTATGGTATGATTGTTGTTCGTCCTACGGACTGAAACCCTCCGGTTTATATAGGCACTGAACAGGGTTAGGGTTACACAGAGTCGGTTACAATGGTAGGAGATCTACATATCCGTATCGCCAAGCTTGCCTTCCACGCCAAGGAAAGTCCCATCCGGACACGGGACGAAGTCTTCAATCTTGTATCTTCATAGTCCAGGAGTCCGGCTGAAGGTGATAGTTCGGCTATCCGGACACCCCTTAATCCAGGACTCCCTCAGTAGCCCCTGAACCAGGCTTCAATGACGACGAGTCCGGCGCGCATATTGTCTTCCGCATTGCAAGGCGGGTTCCTCCTCCGAATACTGCATAGAAGAATTTGAACACAAGGATAGTGTCCGGCTCTGCAAAATAAGTTCCACATACCACTGTAGAGAGAATAACATTTACACAGATCCAATTTGCTGACGTATTCCGTGGCATCACACCACGGCCAAGTCTTTATTCGAATCGTTTTTACTGTTCCACCTCAGCGCGTTTAGCGAGGCGGTTTCCTTGGCACGTCTTGTCAAAGCAGAGATCGTGTCCCTTTATTCCAGGATTCTCATCAATACGGGTGTGGGTAACCCAACCGCGCCATCAATTATGGCGCTTGGGAGATAAGCGAGTTTTACTAGGCCGGTGGGGACGTATAGCTTTGTCCGTCCATATAAGGGGATAAGGATCCACCTTTTCACACACGCCTTCTTCCTCCTCTGCTCATCCATTTCCGCACACTCGAGCTCCAGCGCCCAAGTCCGCACATCTCGCCTCAACCTTCCCCAGCCATGTCCAGAGGGGGAGGCAAGTGGATGGTCTCCTCCGTCACGGAGGGACGCATCAAAAAGCTGCGGAAGGCCGGATACTTGTCCAGCGACATCGCGCATCGGCTCCCCGACAAGGGGCAGCTTATCCCCACCCCCAGGCCACATGAGAGGGTGGTGTTACTCACCCACTTCCTCCGCGGACTAGGTTTTCCACTTCACCCATTTGTCCGGGGGCTCATGTTCTACTACGGCCTGGATTTCCACGATCTGGCCCCGAATTTCATCCTCAACATCTTGGCATTCATCATCATGTGCGAGGCCTTCCTCTGCATCCGGCCCCACTTCGGCTTATGGCTGAAGACCTTCAATGACAAGCCGAAGGTAGTGGCGGCTGCCAGGCAGAGTGCAGAGGTGCCATGGTGGGCAGGATGCCCAACGTTATATGGCTTGAGGGCTCCTTCGTGGAGACCATAAAGGGGTGGAAATCGGGGTGGTTCTACATCACCGAGCCACGTGACCCTAAATGGGTGGCGGCCCCCGAATTCCGATCTGGCTTCCCTACACGGCTTACCTCTTGGAAAGAGACGGGCCTGGCATGGGGTAATTCGGAAGTGCTGACCGGACTCCAAACCTGCATCCAAACCCTGGTGAACAAGAAGCTCAAGCTTGTCAACGTAGTCCAGGTCATGCTCATCCGCCGGATCCTCCCGTGCCAACAACGGGCCTTCAACCTGTGGGAGTTTGATCTGGCACAGCACCAAACCTTGAGCAGGCTCTTCGACACTACGTATGAAGATGCCTGGAAGGTGTTGTTCAAGGGCGCCGAGGCTCCCACGTCCACTACCGAAGATCGCAGATTCAGCTCACAGCGTCAAGCCGGCGAGGTAAGCTATTTTACCCTTTACAGGACACTTGTTTTTCATAGTTTGACTCTATGCAGGATCTAAACTCCCCTACCTTTGACAGGCCTGGTAGATGACGTCCGGGCAGGTTGACTGTCTGGCTCCCTTGCCAGAAGACCCAGTGGACACGAGAACTCGAAATAGTAACCGGCGGCAGGTGTTATCGGACTCAACGTCCGATGACTCTGAGGCAGACTCCTCCCGCGAAGACGAGGAGGAGGAGGAAAAAGAGGCCTCTCCCCCAGCGGGGGGAGAGAAGAAAAGGAAGGCCACCCCAACTGGGGAGGCCGGAGGGTCCAAGAAGGGAAGGATCCTTCCTCCGGACTACTCCACCAATGCCGACGATGGCGAAGAGGAGTGGCCACCGAGGGATAAGCCCCCGGCGACATCGTAAGTATCCGTATACCAGAATAACTCATGGCGCTTCGTTTGTCGTATAGAGTCTCCTAACGCCGAATACAACCATGCAGCCCGCCCAAGGACGGGCTCGACACTTCAACGAGCGGCTCCCAGGCTCCATCGGACGTGAATAGCACTTCACTTCCGGCCGCCTCCTCTCCTCGCGCTGCGGACGATGCCGAGGTGGGGTCCCAAAAGGGGCCCAGTCAGGAGGAGGGGGTCCCGGAGGCGCTGCAAGGCAACCTCCCGGACTCCGGGCATAAGGGGGGTCAAACCCCAAAGGGCTCTAAGTCAGGCCCCGGGCCGGACTCCGCATCGGAACCTTCAGTGGTTCCGTAGTCCGGCAGGCGACCCCTTCGTAAGAAGGGCGAGACTGCGACGCCGGTGACCTCCGTCCAACTGGAGGCACTGGATAATTTGCTGGAGGCGCTTAACGGCGCCTCCATCGAGGAGGAGCATCGCACTGTTATGAGTGTGGTGATCCAGAAAGTTCAGTCCGCCAAGAGCAGGCTGACCGAAGCCTGTGCCAGCCTTCTAACAGGCTTTGAGGTATGTATTTAAGATATGTAAAAAATATTACCGCATAGACAGTAGCCCCTGATGCTTAGTTTGGTGTTCAGAAAGAAAAGCCGAAGTGAGGATCTAAAAAGATGTACGCAGGAGTCTAACATAGGTATGTCAATATGGGGAATGCAGGCTGCGCTGCTGACCTCTACCGCACTGATTGCGGAGGTTGATGCATTAAAGCAGAGCCTAGAGCGGTCCAAGAACGAGCTCGGCCTTGCCAAAAAGCGGCTCGAGGACAAGGAAGGTAAGTAATACCTTATGGAAGTATATAAAAGATGTGGTTGCAAAAAATATCAGGAATAACGTGAGAATTGCATGGGCCACGAACGAGGTGGCGACCCTGAAGGAAGCGGTGCCCAAGGCCAAAAGCAATGCGGCCGCGGAGCGCACCGAGGGAGAGAAGCAGGAGGCGCGGGTGGCGGAGGTGCGGCAAGAGCTCCAGGCTCTCGTGGAAAAACACGAGAGTTTGGAGCGTGACTCAAAGAGTCGAGAGTCCAAGCTCGCCTCGGCTCTTGAGAGCGCCAAAGCCGCTAAGGCCGAAGCCCAAAAGGCCCTCCAGGAAATTGAGGCGATGAATAAGATAGCGGCGGGTAAGGCATTCTTCATGCAAAGCAAACACGTGAAAGTGAATTACTTGTTACTTACCTGAATCCGGAGCTCTCCAAGAGCATTCGCAAATCTGCCCCGCAGTGTGTCCGGTGCTGCCGCATTCTACCGGGCCGAGGAGGGGAGCTCGACGGAGAAGGTGTTCTGGTCTCAGTATGCTGAGGCCCGACACCCGGTGCCCTTGAGCGACCAGCTGAAGCAGCTGGTCGAGCTCCATAAGGTGGCCGAATGGGCCATGAAGGGCCTCATAGTTCGGCTGTGGCGTAATGAAGCCGTGCCTGGGAGCTACTTCGGGCTGGTGAGGCGGCTGGTGGACGCCTGTCCATGGATTGAAGTCGTCAAGCGCTCCATCTGTATCGAAGGTGCCCGCAGGGCTCTTGCCCATGCTAAAGTGCATTGGGAAAAGATGGACGCTGAGAAGCTTGTGACAGACGCTCCACCGCCAGGCAGGGAGTATCGCACGCCCGAGATGTATTATGCGGGCGTCCTGAAGGGTGCCCGCCTTATAGCGGATGAATGCTCCAAAGATGTAATTTTTGAGTAAACTCACATTTGTTATCCTGTACGCTTGAAAACTTGTTCATATGCGCTAAGAAACGCTTGTGAATTTAAAATATTACCTTCTTTGCAGCCGTTTATTAAATTTGAGAGATGGCGAGTCGTCGGCTTCTGCCCCCATGCCGCGAGTGCTGGGGTGTTCAGGATAAACTTGAGCGCTCTTTTTCCCATTCTTGGGTCCTTCAAGGGAGGCGCTTAACGCAACGAACAAGGCAACCGGACTATAATGCTTGAACACTCTCACTTAGCCATAGGATTCTATAATTTTAAATTTCGGCGAAGCCCCTAGTATTCAGAAGACCGAATTCGGGGCGCTATCCACGCCTGGGCCAGACAAAGCCCTCCTCGCTCTAAGCGGCATAAGTCTTTAGGGACTCGAAAACCTCTCGAACAGCGACCGGCTCTCATCCTATCATGACGGTCAGTTTTAGCTTTCTCCACTGAGGTGCTCAACCCAGCTCAACTGGGGCACAATCGCAGTGGTTCTCCCAGCACTACCTTAGCCGATATAACGGAACGTAAGGCACCAAAACATGGGAGCCGGGCAAACCCAACTATTGACCCAAGACATGATTCGGAGCCGATGCATATAATGCTATAAGTTCGGGGTGCCGCACTTCTGAAGGTGTTCGGACTTATCACACCATATTTTGGGGTACTTAAGCCCCTGGTGTATTTGGCCGTACCAAAGCGTACGGATGCAACATGTCATAAGTGAACATATATAGACAAAAAAAAGAATGCAATAATAGGCAAAAGCTATGCATTGTTTTATCAAAAAAGCTGCGGTAAAAGCAGAATGATACAAATAGTGCGATAAGCATGGGACGGGACTATGTGACATGTCCCCCTCCAGAAGCGAGCTGCGGGATGATATGTAAAACAGGTATACTGCTCGTTATAGAGACCACCTGGACACTTGACGTAGCTTTCTGCTTCCCTGGCTATTGCATCGTGTGTTCGGCGATTATACTGCCGGACAGGGCTTCTTAATAGAGGAGTCCTGAAAGTAAGAAAAAAGAATTACACAATCGAGAACCCCTGGTGCGGTTGAGCCGCATTCTGGGCCTGCCGTGGTCGTGCCCCTCCCCCTATGCCCATGGTATTTCCAGAGCGTAATTATGTACGCGTAGTACTGGTTTCGCAATTTCGTGAGGGCTGGGGTTGGTGCCGCATTGCTACGCGTGCTCAGGACGTGCCGGGCGGTCTTGTTGTAGTTTACTCCGGGCGTGCTTGACGGTGTCCGGACGTTTAATAGTCGGACTTGAGAGTTGCCTTGAGAGGCTGCTTTGTATTTCCGCCACGAGGGCCGCCGTATGCTACTCCATTCGGAGAGAGCGTTCGGTGTTTCCATTGACCGTAATGACTCCTCGAGGGCATGGAATCTTGAGCTTGAGGTATGCGTAGTGCGGCACCGCATTGAACTTTGCAAATGCGGTGCGTCGGAGCAGTGCGTGATAGCCACTGCAAAATGGGACTATGTCAAAGATTAGCTCCTCGCTTCGGAAGTTATCTGGAGATCCGAAGACCACTTCAAGTGTAACTGAGCCTGTACAGTTGGCCTCTACACCTGGTATGATGCCTTTAAAGGTCGTCTTTGTAGGTTTAATCCTTGAGGGGTCTATGCCCATTTTGCAGACTGTATCCTGATAAAGCAGGTTCAGGCTGTTGCCTCCATCCATCAGGACTCTAGTGAGGTGAAATCCGTCAACGATTGGGTCTAGAACCAATGCGGCAAATCCGCCATGATGGATGCTAGTGGGGTGGTCCCTTCGATCAAAAGTGATCGGGCAAGAGGACCACGGGTTGAACTTTGGGGCGACTGGCTCCATCGCATATACGTCCCTTAGTGCACGCTTCCACTCCCTTTTGGCTATGTGGGTTGCGTATATCATGTTCACCGTCCGCACTTGTAGGGGGAAGCCCCTCTGTCCTCTATTGTTCAGCGGCCGGGGCTCCTCCTCATCATCGCTATGCAGCCCCTTGTCATTGTTTTCGGCATGTAACTTGCCTACCTGCTTGAACACCCAACAATCCCTGTTGGTGTGGTTGGCTGGTTTTTCGGGGGTGCCGTGTATCTGGCACGAGCGATCGAGTATTTGGTCCAAATTGGATGGGCCCAGAGTATTTCTTTTGAATGGCTTTTTCGCTGACCGAGTTTAGAGCCTCCGAATCCGGCATTGACTGCCGTATCCTCAGCATTATCGCCATTAATGCGGCGCTTGTGCTTGTTGCAACGCGACCTGCCATTGCTGTCCTTGGTATCCGAATTACCAGGGCTCTTGGTCATGTTGTTACTACGAGCTAGCTAGCTGTCTTCTCCCACGCAAAAGCGGGTCATGAGTGTTGTGAGGACTGCCATGGATTTCGGCTTTTCCTGTCCTAGGTGCCGGGCAAGCCACTCGTCGCGGATGTTATGTCTGAAGGCTGCAAGGACCTCAGCATCGGGACAGTCGACAATTTGATTTTTTTTGGTTAGGAACCGTGTCCAGAATTGTCTGGCCGATTCCTCTGGCTGCTGAATTATGTGGCTTAGGTCATTGGCGTCTGGTGGTCGCACATAGGTGCCCTGGAAATTGTCGAGGAATGCGGCTTCCAGGTCTTCCCAACAACCAATTAACTCCGTTGGCAAGCTGTTAAGACAATGCCGAGCTGGTCCTTTAAGCTTGAGTGGGAGGTATTTGATGGCGTGTAGATCATCACCGCGGGCCATGTGGATATGAAGGAGATAGTCCTCGATCCAGACCGCAGGATCTGTTGTGCCATCGTAATATTCCATGTTTAAGGGTTTGAAACCCTCAGGGATTTGATGATCCATCACTTCTTCTGTGAAGCATAGTGAGTATGCGGCGCCTCTGTATTGGGCTATATCACGATGTAGCTCAAATGGGTTTTGTCTGCTGTGTTCGGCCCGGCCGGATTTGCTGTATCCGGCATGATGGTTGTCGTCACGTGTAGTGAGGCGCCCACGCGATCCGTAGATCGATCTTGTCTACCTTGCCTTGTTCTCCAATATATCTCGCAGGTCTGGTGCACTTCCCCGTGCCTTGGTATATTTTGAGCGGCGCAGGGTGCAGCTTGAGTGGAGGGCCGAGAGGCCTCTCTGTCGCAACCACGAGGTGGCCGGTTGGACGCATCCTGCGCTGGTGATGTAGGTTTGAGTGCTTCATCCTCTAATCGGGGTAGCAGCCTGCGTTTTGGGTAGCTCTTGGAGGGGCATTCGAGTTCGTACTCTTCGGCCGCAAGGACTTTAGTCCATCTGTCAGCTAGTAAATCTTGATCAGCTCTAAGCTGTTGCTGCTTTTTCTTGAGGCTGCTTGCCGTGGCCATAAGCCTGCATTTGAAACACTCTTGTTCGACGGGATCCTCAGGCACGACAAATTCGTCGTCGTCGAGGCTTACCTCGTCTTTGGAGGGAGGCATGTAATTATCGTCCTCTACCTCTTTGTCTGCCGCTCTCTCAAGAGGGCTGGCTTCTCCATCCTCCTGTGTTGAATCTTGCTGGAGGGGGTTGTCTTCGGCACTTTCCGGGGTGTTGTTGTCTCCCGTGCTGGAATCACCGTTCTTGCTGTGGTAGGATTTAGAGCGGCGCCGCTGACGCCGGCGCTTAGGTTGTTTCTTGGAGGGGTCATCCTCCGTTGTTCCATCACCGTTCCCATCTTTTGGGATGTCCACCATGTAGATGTCGAATGACGAGGTGGCCTTCCAGTGCCCTGTAGGTGCTGGTTCTTGGTCGTCTCCTGCATCGTCATCCATACCGTCGATGTCTTCGGAGTCGAAGTCGAGCATGTCGGTTAAATCATCGACAGTGGCTACGAAGTGGGTGGTGGGTGGGTTTTGAATTTCTTCGTCGTCCGCATCCCAACCTTCCTGACCATAGTCCGGCCAGGGCTCTCCTGCTAAAGAGAGAGATTTTAGTAAATTCAGGATGTCACCAAAGGGCGAGTGCTGAAAGATGTCCGCGGCGGTGAACTCCATGACCGGCGCCCAATCGGACTCGATTGGCAGGGGCGCGGAAGGTCCGGAGTCCGGAGAGGAGTCCGGTACCTTGGAGTTACGAGCCTTGCAAAGGACAGGGATAGTATTCGGCTCAATCGACGTAGAGATAGCAGCCCCCGAGGCGGTGTCTAGCCACCCGTCCTCGATCGGTGCAGTCGGCTCTGAGCTAAGGGTCGGAGCGAACACTTGTGCGGCCTCCAGGGCACTGTCCGGCGGCAGAGCTAGATCATGCCGATCGTGACAGTGTGGCATGCTTGGCTGGGGCTCGAACCCGTCGAAGATCAAGTCTCCGTGGACGTCAGCCGTGTAGTTCAAACTTCCAAATCTGAGCTGATGGCCAGGGGCGTAGCTTTCGATATGCTCCAGATGGCCAAGCGAATTGGCCCGCAGTGCAAAGCCGCCAAATACGAAGATCTGTCCGGGGATAAAATCTCACCCTGGACCGCATCGTTGTTGATGATCGGAGGAGCCATCGAGCCTAAAGATGATGACACAGAGGAACTCTCAATGAAAGCACCAATGTCGGTGTCAAAACCGGCGGATCTCGCGTAGGGGGTCCCGAACTGTGCGTCTAGGCGGATGGTAACAGGAGACAAGGGACACGATGTTTTTACCCAGGTTCGGGCCCTCTCGATGGAGGTAAAACCCTACTCCTGCTTGATTAATATTGATGATATGCGTAGTACAAGAGTAGATATACCACGAGATCAGAGAGGCTAAACCCTAGAAGCTAGCCTATGGTATGATTGTTGTTCGTCCTACGGACTAAAACCCTCTAGTTTATATAGGCACTGAAGAGGGTTAGGGTTACACAGAGTCGGTTACAATGGTAGGAGATCTACATATCCGTATCGCCAAGCTATCCTTCCACGCCAAGGAAAGTCCCATCCGGACATGGGACGAAGTCTTCAATCTTGTATCTTCATAGTCCAGGAGTCCGGCCGAAGGTGATAGTTCGGCTATCTGGACACCCCTTAATCCAGGACTCCCTCACCGCTCAATCCATATGTGCCAACCATGACTCCTGAGGCCAAATATCTTCAATTTATCAAGACTCGCTCCCCTCTTTAGATTCGCTGCATACCCATCGGGGAACATCACTGGTGGAAAAAGGGCCTTTGGTCGCGGTTCGCAACTGCCATTAGTCGCGGTTGCGCAACCGCGACCGAATGGGCGCGACTAAAGGCCCCACCCTTTAGTCGCGGTTGCTTAAGAACCGCGACTAAAGGCCCGTCCACGTGGGCGCCAGGCGGCCGTCGGGGCGGAAGACCTTTAGTCGCGGTTCTTCTGGCCAACCGCGACTAAAGGCCGCCGCAGGTTTAGGGTTTTAGCCCCCCCCCCCCTAAACCTGTTTTCTGTTTAATTTGTATTGTTTTATTTCTTTTGTGCTTTATTTTAATTTTGAAGGAGTTTCACATATTCTACGGTACTACATACATGCATATGAATGTACAATTTCAAACAAATTTGAAATTAGAACCAAAAAGAATTCAAGAGGAATATACAATATATATTCAATATCATCGGATGACCATATACAATTTTGAACAAGTTTCCATACATAATTTAATGCATATAAAGTTCTACGTCCTCGTAATGGTGTTCTCCTTTAGGATGGAGGACTTCCCTCCTGAACCATCCAGCTAGTTCCTCTTGAAGTGGTCGGAAGCGAGCTTCTGGACTAAGCATCATCCGGAGGTTATTCCTCTGAGCATTGGTATCACTCGGAACCCGCTCAGAGGTGTATCTCCTGATCATCTCACAGACATAGTATGCACATAGATTGGTCCCCGCTGGCTGAATATCCTCACCATTCTTAGCCTTTGCCCTTTTGAATTCTAGCTCTTTTTTGAATTCACCGACCTTTGTATCTACGAACCGTCTCCAAACCCTACGAGGCAAAGAAAATTAAATGAACAAGAGAGTTATTAGTTACTTGATATTAGGAAATGAACGAAATAGGCCGATCGATATAGAGCGCAAATGAATGAAAATAATTACTTCTGCAGCATTCTTCTCATGTCGACCCAAAGCTTTGGATCCTTATTCAGAGAGTCGTGGACGAGACATTCTGAGGTGTCAACTTTAATTACTAGCAGAATCCAGTGGAACCTGCGGACACGATACATGCACAGTACGTCATGCATAACTCATCGATTAGCCGGCCACATACCATGCATGGAGTAAACAAAAGAGAATGTGCTCAAGACAGAAACACTCACCCAAAATGGTAAGGAAATAGAATATCACTTTTGAGTTCCTGCTTTGTAAGAAACTGCCACAGGTCTGCCTCCATGTCGGCGGGGTGATGCTCCAACACATATCCATTAACGATGTGTGGGTCAATGAACCCAACATCATGGATGTTCCTTACTCTGCATTCCTTAATCTTCATTCTGCATGTATAATAGCGGACACAACAATATAGTTAGGACATATATATAGTGCAGGCAATATGAACGAGATGGGGTAGAAATAAATCACTTACAGAACGTAGCAACTGATGATAGATTTGTCGAGCTCGCGCAGATTGAAAAGCTGGAACAATTCACTCAGATGAATTTGTACATAGTAATGTTTGAAGTGATGCTCATATCTAACTTCCGCATAAATATATTCTTTGGCGTTTTTATTTTTTATGTAACCCTTGTACCATTTCAGCAGACCTTTCATTTGTGGAGGTAGATCCTCTTCCTGCGCAGGCTCGACGAGAGGCCCATTCTTCACATATGTAATTACTACCTCCTTCACTGGCGCCTCATCAAGGCCTAACAGTTCACGAAGAGTAATACCTAAGTTGGCCGCTTGTTCTCTGGCACTCGTTACAGTCAATCCATGTGCTGCCGCAGCTGCTATGATATCGGGGTCATCCGGACCGGCGGCTTTCACTATAAGCGGGGCAATCGATTGTTTACTTTGTTCCCCGAGCTGGGCAACTCGTTTCCCGCTTTTTTTACTTTCTAATTCCGTTTTCTCGGCCTCCTCCAAGGCTTTGTTCTCCTGGTTCTCCGCCCGCTCTTTCTTCTCCTTCAACATGAGTGCCTGCCTACGAAGTTCACGTGCATAGTCGTCAGGCAGATTCTTCGCGGCTTGGGACGGTGTGCTCAAAAATGACTTAGCCCACTTCTTTTGCTCATCAGAAAATACTGGCTTGGGCTCGGGCTCTCTTTTCTTCTTGCAGTCCGCCTTCCATTTCTCATGATCAGCAGCCGCGGCCGCGGCAGTTTCCTCGGCACTACGTTCCCAAGGCCTTGTGGGGAGAGGCTTCAATGATGGCTCCGGTACCTTTGTGGTCTTAGGTACATAAGGGTCCGGGTTAATAATCCAGGACTGCTTCTGCTTCTTTGCCGGAGGTGGATTGGGGGGCGGCGTCTGATCACCCGCCGGACGAGGACTGGGGGGCGGCGTCTGATCACCCGCCGGACGTTGTGGACTGGGGGGCGTCGGCTGACGTGACGGAGGTGTAGGTGAACCGCCACCACCGTAGGGGGGTGGACTTGTTGTCCTTGGCGCCTCGCCTGGAAACTTGATAAACTTCTTTTGCCATAGAATGAAATGGCGCTTGACATCTCCAAGTCTTTTCTCCCCTTCAGGTGTAGCAATGTCAATCTCCAGGTCCTCAAACCCTTGGACTATGTCCTCCACCGTGACACGAGCATAGCCATCTTGAATGGGGTTGTTGTGGTGGAGTGCTCCAGGTAAACATGGTAAAGCACTGCCGATGGCTACCTTCATGGACATGTTCCCGATAGGATAATACAGATGACATTCTTTCATCTCCTTTATATCGTCCACGGGGTAGCGAGGAGGCTCCGGTGCAGTAATTTCGACCACCAGAGGCTCCGGTGCAGTAATTTCGACCACCAGAGGCTCCGGTGCAGTAATTTCGATCGTCGGTGCATCTGCACCAGCCGGTGGGGCCTCCGTGGAAGCCACACTGCTTCTCCGCTGCTGGCTTCTGAGATCCGCTGGATGATCTTCATGCTGCGCCCGAGCTGCATCTCGTTCGGCTACTAGTACACTCACGGTTTTCTTCATCACATCCATTTCCGATGCCAACCGCGCCACAACATCTGCTTCCCGATCCATCTTTCTCTTCCGGCTTCTGTAACCGTATGGGTCATCGTTCTGGGGGAACCCTATTTTCCACGGAATGTGCCCCATGCCTCGTACACGTCCTCCGTGTTCAGGATTCCCGAGGGCTTTTGTCAGCGCGTCGTTCTCTCTGTTGAACTTGATCTTCCCCTCTTGAGCATCCCTCATTGCGTCAATAAGGGCTTGGGTGGGTTTAATTATTTTGCCCCGGTAAACACACTCCCCTGTCTCCGGGTTCAGCGTTCCCCCATGCCCGTACCACCAGCTTTTGGCCCTTGGGTCCCATCCCTCCGTACCTGGACGGATTCCTCGCGCCCTCAGCTCGTTCTCCATCTTCTCCCACCTAGGCTCCCAAAGGCGATACCCTCCTGGCCCCATAATATGATTGTACTCCTTCTTAGCCGCATTTTCCTTATTTTTTTCGATATTTGAATGAACTGCTCCGATTTCTTTTGCTTCACAAATTCTGGCCAATCATGTTTCAGTTTCTCATATTGTCCTTTGAAATCCGGAGTCTTGTTCTGCTTGACAAAGTCATGGGCTAGATTTTGCTTGAATTTCCGGAATGCGTCGGCCATCTTATGAAGAGCGAACTGTTTGACTAGCCTCCTCCTCTCCTTGTTTTCCTCAATCTTGTTACCCTCCTCATCGAATTTGTTGTATTCCGGAGGTAGAACGAAATGTTCCATAAGCTTCTTGAAGCAATCTTTTTTTGTTCTCTTATCGACAAAAGTGAAACCAGCAATTCGTGCCTTCTTTGGCTTATTCCACTCCTGGACGGTGATCGAGACGTTGTCTCTAACAATGGCTCCGCATTGGTTGACAAACTTGGTGGCGTTCTTGCGGGGCTCCAGCGGCCTGCCGGTTGCACTGTCGACAACCTCGATGGTGCATGTTTCTCCTTGTTTCATCGTCTTGGTTGCGCCACGCTTTGACGACGTACTCGATTGTTTCGACGATCCGGCCGAGGGCTAAAATAAGAAAGAGAGTCGCGCGCGTTAGTCCACACATATTTATTCAAATCAGTTAGTTTGTATCACCAGAGGCTCAATGTATATATATACCTCGGCGCCGGAGGTGGTTGCTACTTCCATTTGAAGATCGTCGTTTATCGACGTTTGTTCGGCATCATCTTGCTGACGGCGCCCTTCATCTTCACCGTCAAGGTTCAGATAAGAAGAGATATCATCTTCTTCTTGTCCGGTCGGCACATATAGAATATTGCCGTTTATGATGCCGAACATATGTGCTTCACCGTCCGGATCATAGTTGTCCATAATCGGGTCAGCTCTATCGTCCACCATTATGTCAGTCCTGAAAACATGTAGTAAAAACAAATTAATTAAGTGAAGAAGGGGGGCGGTGGCGGTGGCGGTGGTGAAAGGGCGGTGGCAAAAGGAGGGGGCGAGGAAGGGGTGGGAGAGGGTGTCGCGGTAGAGCGCGAGACGGGGCGGCAGACGACGGCGTCACGGAGAGGGAGGCGAGGACAACACACATGTATAACCCTCGCCGCCCCCTCTCGATCCCTAAAAAAAACACCGCGTGCATCGCCGCCCCCCTCGCCGCCCCCTCTCCGTATATACGTTTTTTTTGTTAATTATCAAATTTTACGGTTATTTGTTAAGTTATACGTTTTTTGTTAATTAAGTTATTTTACGGTTATACGTTTTTTGTTAAGTTATTTTACCGTTTTTGTTAAACTAATTAACTAGTTAAAATTAAAAAGAACAAAAAAAAATTCTCTCTCCCTCTCCACGATCTCGCTAGCTCTCTGTACGTGGGCGAGAGGGGGCGGCGGGCGACGGCGGGCGGCGGCGTTGAGGGCGGGCGAGAGGCGGCGCGGTGGGCGAGGGAGGCCGGCCGGCGTGGGCGAGAGGGGGCGGCGGGCGACGGACGTGGGCGAGAGGGGGCGGCGGGCGACGGCGGGCGGCGTACGAGGGCGAGAGGGGGCGGCGGGCGCCGTACGTGGGCGAGAGGGGGCGGCGGGCGACGGCGGGCGGCGTCGAGGGCGAGGGCGACGGCGGGCGGCGTCGAGGGCGAGGGCGACGGCGGGCGGCGTCGAGGGCGAGGGCGACGGCGGCAGGCCTTCGGCGCGGCAGAGAAGACGAGAAATGCCCGCGACGGGTCGGGCCCCTGTATTTATAGCCCCCCCCCTTTAGTCGCGGTTGGGGAGGCGACCCGCGACTAAAGGGACCTTTAGTCGCGGTTGGGGAGGCGACCCGCGACTAAAGGGTAACCTTTAGTCGCGGTTGGGGAGGCGACCCGCGACTAAAGGGCTTTTTTGGCGGGTTTTTCGTTCCCGCGCGCAACGACCTTTAGTCGCGGTTGGGCAGGCCAACCGCGACTAAAGGTATTCTTAAAATACTTTTTCTTTTTCAAAATGTTAAAAATACAAATAATATATCGAAAAATTCAGAAAAATAAAACTAATTCAATTCAATATGTTAAAAACACAAATATTATATCAAAAAATTCAGAAAAATAAAACTAATTCAATTCAAAATTCTAAAAATACAAATAATATATCAAAAAATTAAGAAAAATAAAACTAATTCAATTCAAAATGTTAAAAATACAAATAATATATCAAAAAATTCAGAAAAATAAAACTAATTCAATTCAATATGTTAAAAACACAAATAATATATCAAAAAATTCAGAAAAATAAAACTAATTCAATTCAATATGTTAAAAACACAAATATTATATCAAAAAATTCAGAAAAATAAAACTAATTCAATTCAAATTCTAAAAATACAAATAATATATCAAAAAATTAAGAAAAATAAAACTAATTCAATTCAAAATGTTAAAAATACAAATAATATATCAAAAAATTAAGAAAAATAAAACTAATTCAATTCAAAATGTTAAAAATACAAATAATATATCAAAAAAATCAGAAAAATAAAACTAATTCAATTCAAAATTTTATACGCCTAGGCAGGAGTATGACTAAATCACTCCAAATTTCATGTATCATCAGTGGTATCTCGAATCATTCGAAAATGGACACCAAACACATCACGGGTAATATAATTCACATGATCCATTCAACAAAGTTTGGTACAATAAATTATTACACATCATTTCTTCCCTTGTGTCCCTGCTTGCTTACGATTGTGCCGTATCCATGGAGCATCCTCATCATTTAACTTAATGCTTGGGTCGGTGTTCACTTTGAAGGGCGGAATTTCAGCAAACATATTATAATCTTCCGACATGTCTGTCTTGTCCTCCACTCCCACGATGTTTCTTTTCGCTGAAAGAACAATGTGGCGCTTTGGATCATTGCATGATGTACTGATCATTTTCTTATCTTTCCGTTTCCTCGGTTTGCTACTCATGTCCTTCACATAGAAAACCTGAGCGACATCTTTCGCTAGGACGAATGGTTCGTCAAGGTAACCAAGATTGTTGAAATCCACCATTGTCATTCCGTATTGCTGGTCCACCTTTACCCCACCTCCTGTTAGCTTGAACCATTTGCACCAGAACAAAGGGACCTTAAAGGAGGGTCCATAGTCAAGTTCCCATATCTCCTCTATGTAACCATAATATGTGACCTTTTGCCCATTCTCGGTTGCTACATCAAAGCGGACACCACTGTTTTGGTTGGTGCTCTTTTTATCTTGGGCGATCGTGTAAAATGTATTCCCATTTATCTCGTACCCTTGGAAAGTCGTTATAGTCGAAGATGGTGTCTTGGCCAACATGTACAGCTGATCTACAACATCATTGTCATTCATTAAATGTTTTCTCAACCAACTGCCGAAAGTCTCCATGTGGGCCTTCCTAATCCAGGATTCAGGCTTCCCCGGGTTGTCCGAGCGTAAAATATTCTTGTGTTTCTCAAAGTACGGAGCCACCAAGCTGGAACAAAGTCAACACAAAACTCAATTACCTCCTCATTTCTATAGCCCTTGGCGATGCTTCCTTCTGGCCTAGCACGGTTATGAACATATTTCTTTAATACTCCCATGAACCTCTCGAAGGGGAACATATTGTGTAGAAATACAGGACCGAGAATGAAAATCTCTTTGACTAGGTGAACCAAGAGGTGCGTCATAATATTGAAGAAGGATGGCGGGAACACCAACTCGAAACTGACAAGACATTGGATCACATCGTTCTGTAACCGTGGTAGATCTTCTGGATTGATTACCTTCTGAGAGATTGCATTGAGGAATGCACATAGCTTCACAATGGCTACTCGAACATTTTCCGGCAGGAGCCCCCTCAAAGCAATCGGAAGCAATTGCGTCATAATCACGTGGCAGTCGTGAGACTTCAGGTTTTGGAACTTTTTCTCCGCCATGTTTATTATTCCCTTTATATTGGACGAGAATCCAGACGGGACCTTCATACTGCTCAGGCATTCAAAAAATATGACCTTCTCTTCTTTGGTCAGAGCGTAGCTGGCACGACCTTGAAACCATTCCGGATGCCGGTCATCAGGGTCTTTCAAACGTTGCTGGTCCTTCCGTGCTTCCTTTGTATCATTTGTCTTCCCATACACGCCCAAGAAGCTTAGGAGGTTCACGCAAATATTCTTCGTAACGTGCATCACGTCGATTGCCGAGCGGACTTCTAGGACTTTCCAATATTCTAGCTCCCAGAATATAGATTTCTTCTTCCACATGGCTGCGTGCCCGTCAGCTCCCTTCGGAACTGATTGTCCGCCAGGACCCTTTCCAAAGATGACTTTCAAATCCTTGACCATATCAAATACCTCAGCACCAGTGCGTTCCGCAGGCTTCGGCCGGTGATCTGCCTTGCCGTTGTAATGCTTGCCTTTCTTTCTTACTGGATGAATTTTCGGAAGAAATCGACGATGCCCAAGGTACACGTTCTTCTTACAATTTGGCAAATGTACACTTTCAGTCTCATGTAAGCAGTGCATGCATGCATTGTATCCCATATTTGACAGTCCCGAAAGGTTACTAAGAGCAGGCCAATCGTTGATGGTTACGAAAAGCAACGCTCGTAGGTTAAATTCCTCTTTTTTGTGCTCATCCCACACACGGACACCAGGTCTGCCCCATAGCTGTAAAAGTTCATCAACTAATGGCCTTAGGTACACATCGATGTCGTTGCCGGGTTGCTTCGGACCTTGGATGAGCACTGGCATCATAATGAACTTCCGCTTCATGCACAACCAAGGAGGAAGGTTGTAGATGCATAGAGTCACGGGCCAGGTGCTATGGCTGGAGCTCTGCTCGCCAAAAGGATTCATGCCATCTGTACTTATACCAAATCTTATGTTCCTTGCGTCATCTGCAAAATCTTTGAACTCTCTGTCGATCTTTCTCCATTGCGTTCCATCTGCGGTGTGTCTCAACTCCCCGTCCGACTTACGGTCCTCTTTGTGCCATCGCAACAACTTGGCATGCTCTTTGTTCCTGAACAGACGTTTCAACCGTGGTATTATAGGAGCATACCACATCACCTTGGCGGGAACCCTCTTCCTGGGTTTCCCGCCCTCAACATCGTCACCAGGGTCATCGCCTCTGATCTTATAACGCAATGCAGTGCATACCGGGCATTCATTCAAATTCTCGTATTCACCGCGGTAGAGGATGCAGTCGTTGATGCATGCATGTATCTTCAGAACCTCTAAACCTAGAGGGCAGACAACCTTCTTTTCTTCGTACGTACTGGCGGGCAACTCGTTATTCTTTGGAAACATATTCTTCAACATTTTCAGCAAGTTTTCAAATGCCGAGTCAGCTACACCTGCCTGTGCCTTCCATTTCAGCAAATCCAGTGTGCAGCCCAGCTTTTTCAGACCATCATCGCATCCAGGGTACAACGACTTTCTGTGATCCTCTAACATGCGATCCAAATTCTCCCTCTCCTTTTCAGTTTCGCAGCGTCTCCGTGCGTTAGCAATGGTCCGACCAAGATCATCAATGGTCTCATCACGTGCCTCTTCTTCACCTTCACCTTCACCTTCCCCTTCACCTTCCCCTTCACCTTCAGCATCCTCCATGAAAGTATCACCGAAATGAGCAAGATAGCTTTCATCGATGAAATCATCCCCTTCCTCATCTTCTTCCATTATAACCCCTCTTTCTCCATGCTTGGTCCAACAATTATAGCTTGGCATGAAACCGTGCCGAAGCAGGTGCAGGTGAACTTCTCTTGAGGAAGAGTAACCCTTTTGATTCTTACAGTCAACACATGGACAGATAACAAAACCCTTCTGCTTGTTCGCATTAGCCACTACGAGGAAATCTTTCAAACCCGTAGTGAACTCGCGGGAGAGTCGGTTACCGTACATCCATTGCCGATTCATCTGCATTATTATAATATAAAATATATAATTAACCATCATGCATTTGTTAAAGTAACTAGCTATAAACAATAGAAATTAAACAATGAACAACACACATGCATATTTTATCAATGACACACATGCATGAAAGGTTCAAGTTGCTAACCGCGATCGAGGAGGAACCTCAAGTGTGGCTCCAACACTTCATATCATGTTTGTTTCACGCTGTTGGGCATTTCATCAAACACCTTGTGTGCATAAGAGGAACCAAAAGCAAACCTACACCCCCTTGTGAAGAGAAGTGGCACCAAATGGCTAAGTGAGTGCGCTGAACTGGTATATATAGGGGAGGAGCTTTAGTCGCGGTTGGCCAGGCCAACCGCGACTAAAGGCCTTTGGGCACCTTTAGTCGCGGTTGGCCTGACCAACCGCGACTAAAGCCCCTCACGTGCACCAGCTGGCCACCGAGCGCCCTGTCCCAAGCCTTTGGTCGCGGTTCGTCTGCCGAACCGCGACTAAAGACTTCATTAGTCGCGGTTCCTACAGTTTCGCGACTAATGGGGCTGGACGGAAGCCTCTTTTTCTACCAGTGCATCAACTGCATTTTCACCCACAAGATAATTTCCCTCGTAGCTGGCCTTTCAAGATTGAACCATGCCTTTGGCTTCGTCCAGTTCTGCTTTCCTTTCGGTTCTTTCATGTTTTGTAACTGCCTATCACATAGCGCCTCCAGATCAACTCTAGCCTTAATATTATCCTTTGACTTCCCATCTATGCCGAACAATGTAACAAAAAGTGCCTCGACGATATTCTTCTCAGTGTGCATCACGTCGATGTTGTGTGGGCAAAGGAGGTCTTTGAAGTAAGGCAGATCCCATAAGCATGTCTTGTGAGTCCAGGCGTGCTTAGAATTATACCCCTTGAAGTACCCTGGACGCTCTGGATCTGGCCCCAGAGTGTTTAACTGATCCAGGGTCTAATGGCCTGTCAATGCAGGTGGTGCAGAGTTTTTGACAACTCTACCTCTAATGAAGTTCTTCTTGTCTTTCCTGAACTTATGGCGAGCATCAAGGAACTGTCTATGCATGTCGAAGCAGGAAAACTTGCAATCGGCCTAAAGCCAACGAAACTCAAGAGCTCCCTTGCATGTGGGGCACAGGAACCTTCCATGCACACACCAGCCAATGAATAGCGCATACGACGGCAAGTCATGCATCGAGTACATGTACCAGACACGCATTATGAAGTTCCATTTGCTATAGGCGTCGTATGTCTTGAACCCATTATCCCAAGCTTCTTGCAATTCGTCCTTAAGCGGCTGCATGTACACATTCATATTTTCCCCCGGATAGTTGGGCCCTGGAATTATCAACGTTAGGAAAATGTTCTTTCTTTGCATAATCTGTCCGGGGGGGGATTGAGTGGAAAGACAAATACAGGCCAACAACTGTATTGGGCTGCCGTCATACCAAACACACTGAACCCATCTGTGTTGATGCCAACTCGAGGATGCCTCGGATCTGCCGCTTTGTCAGCATGTAATTCATCAAACTTTTTCCATGCAACACCATCCAATGTGTGTACCATCATCAGATTCCCATCTGCATCTAGTTCGGTTCTTTTGCCTATTTTGTGCCATGTCATATGTCTGTCCGTCTCTTAGACCATGAAAAGACGTTGAAGTCTTGGTACGATTGGCATATACCGAAGAACACTAACGGGAATTTTGTGTCTGTGTCTTCTCACCCATACCGTTGTCTACCACAACATACCTAGAAGACTTGCAAATGAGACATCAGTTCAAGTCCGCATAGTCAAGCCTAAATAAGGCACATCCTTTCTCACAGGCATGTATCTCCTCATAGGGAATCTTCAGTGCACGGATCATTTTGTCCGACTAGTACAGGTTTGCAGGCATTACATGGCCTTTCGGTAGAAAGCGTCCAAATATTGTCATCATTTAGTTGTAGCATTCTCTGCCCAAGTTGAACTGAGCCTTCAGAGCCATTACTTGTGAGATGGAATTCAACTGACAAAGCTCAGTGTGCTCGTGGAGCGAACGTTTTGAAGACTCCAACATTTCATTGAAGGCCTTTGCAGATTCCTCCATCTCCTCGTCCGAATCCCGAGCATCATCATAGTCTTGCACCATGTTTTCCATCCCGGTACCATGCTCGTCAGTGCGACGACGATCAACCTCAGCTCGGTCACATTGGGCAGACTCACCATGATATGTGCAGACCATATAATCGGGCGTAAAACCACTCTTTTGCACGTGTTTGCCCATTTCAGCCTCTGTCCTCTTTTCCCAATTGTCGCACCGGAAACAGGGGCACCAGGTTTTCCTCTGGCCATTTGCAAATGCGGCTTGCACAAACCTCTTAGTTTTTGTGAACCATTCAGCGCTCCATTTGTTCTGACCAGTGTGACCGGTGTACATCCACGCACGATCACTCATCTTGACTTTCGGAGATACTGGACACACAACAAATATATATATATATATATATATATATATATATATATATATAATTCACCATGTATATATTCATCAGTTGATCTACGTTGTCAATTTTATTACGTCCATGCAACCTACACTCTAATAGGTAATGATAGGTCCTAATCCCACCCGAGTATGTGTAGATTGGGTTCATTTTCCCATGCTATGCTCCGGATCCGATGCAAAATTTCGGCAGCACCTCCCCGTTGTTCTCCTGATACACGTCTCTGCAATAAACAGAGAGGATATGTACCCGGAGAACAAAAGGGGAGGCACTGACGAAATTTATGCGTCGGATCCGGAGCAAAGCATATGGGAAAATGAACCCAATCTACACATACTCGGGCTGTCCATGGATAGCGTTGGACAATTCGAAAGAATGACGGTTATAAATATGCAAATGCATGCATATTTATAACTATAACGCTTTCGAACGGGAGACACATATTGGTTACACATACTGATGATTCAAGACACATATATAGCTAGCTATCAAGTTTCATCGGCACGAACACCAGAACAGAGCAAATAATTAAGGGGGCGGGGGAGGACATGTCATTTGTGCTCACCCACGAACGAAGGGGCAGAGCTTGTCAAACACACGGCGAGGTCGTCGAACACCAAACCTCGCAGTGATGAAACAACTGCACATTTAAATCTACCCGATCAACACAATTATATATGATGTTGTTCATACCAAAATCGAAAAATATATGACCTAACTCATAATTCACAAATATATGACACTGTCGGCCTCTGGAAGGCCAAATAGCACCTTTTCTGGAGGTTTCGGGGGTCGGAGTGTCGTGTCGGTGTCGGGGTGCCATGTCGGGGTCGGGGTGCTGTTTCGGGGTGTCGGGGTGAGGGGGTCGGGGTGTTTCCTTCTATCCTTCTTCTTCTTTCCTTCTCTTCTTCTTCTTCTTTCCTTTCTTCTTCTTCTTTCATCTTTTTTCTACTTCTTTTCTTTTCTTCTTTTCTTTTCTTCTACTTCTTTTCTTCTTCTTCTTTTTTCATCTTTTTTCTACTTCTTTGCTTTTCTTCTTTTCTTCTTCTTCTACTTCTTTCTTCTTCTTCTTCTTCTTCTTCTTTTCTTCTACATATTCTTTTTTCTTCTACTTCTTTTCTTCTTTTCTTCTTCTTCTTTTTTCATCTTTTTTCATCTAAACACCATGCACTAAATCTAACACTAACACATATGTAGCACTAAATCTAACACTAACACTAACACATATCTAGCACTAAATCTAACACTAACAATTAAATAGCAAAAAAAAGAAAAAACAGAAAAAAATACTCACCTGAGCTGATGGGGGCTGTGGTTTCGCGGCGGCAGAGTGGCGGTGGCGACGGGGGCGGCAGGACTTGGGGAAGTGGAGCTCAGGGGGGGCGTTGAGGGGCAACGCTGAGCCGGTTGGGAGGAGGGGGAGATGGGGCGACGATGGTGCCGGGGTGGTGGGCGGGTGGGGGGCGCCGGGGCGCCGGGGCAGTGGTACGGTCGGGCGGCGACGTGGTGGCGCGCCGGGGCACCGGGGCGGCGAGATGGTGGTGCGACAGGGTGTTGGCGGGTGGGGGAGGGGGCGGCGGGGTGGTGGGGTGGCAGGGCAAGCTGCGGCGGGTGGCGGGGGCGGGGGCGATGGCGGGGGTGGCGCCGGGTGGCGGGGGTGGCGCTGCGCCGGGTGGCGGGGGCGGCGCTGCGCCGGGTGGTGGGGGCGGCGCGGTGGGTGGATCTGGTGGCGGGGCGTCGGGGAGGAGAGAAGGAGAGAAACAGGGAGAGTAACGGGCGGGGGGGGGGGCTCGGCCGTTAGTTAGGTAAGTTAGGTTAGTCTTTGCCGTCCGCCACGCTTTAGCCGTCCGCTTTTTGTTTATCTTTGCCGTCTGCTGCAGACGACAAAGTGGGGGGACGTTAAGTTTTTTCTAATCAGATCGTTAGTGGGTGCCACCTCTCTCTTTACCGTCAGCCAGCTGACGGCAAAGATTCTTTGCCGTCAGCCAGCAAACGGCGAAGAAATGACAGATGGCAAAGACCTTCTTTGCCGTCTGCCAGTTGTTTGCCTTCTGCTTCTTGGTAGCTGATTGCAAAGACCTTCTTTGCCATCTGCTAGCAGACGGCAAAGAACTGGCTGACGGCAAAATCCCTTATTCCAGTAGTGTCACTTGCAATCAAAATATGTGACATGATATGGCCATCATCATCTTGTGCCTTTGATCTCCATCTGCAAAGTATCGTCATGATCTCCATTGTCACCGGCATGACACCATGATCTCCATCATGTTGATCTCTATCAACGTGTCGTCACATGGTCGTCTCAACAACTATTGCTTTTGCAACTATTGCTACCGCATAGCAATAAAGTAAAGCAATTATATGGCGCTTGCATCTTATGCAATAAAGAGACAACCATAAGGCTCCTGCCAGTTGCCGATAACTTAAACAAAACATGATCATCTCATACAACAAATCACGTCTTGACCATATCACATCACAACATGTCGTGCAAAAACAAGTTAGACGTCCTCTACTTTGTTGTTGCAAGTTTTACGTGGCTGCTATGGGCTTAGCAAGAACCGTTCTTACCTACGCATCAAAACCACAACGATTTTTCGTCAAGTGTGTTGTTTTAACCTTCAACAAGGACCGGGCGTAGCCACACTCGATTCAACTAAAGTTGGAGAAAGAGACACTCACTAGCCACCTGTGTGCGAAGCACGTCGGTAGAACCAGTCTCGCGTAAGCATATGCGTAATGTCGGTCTGAGCCGCTTCATCCAACAATACCGCCGAATCAAAGTATGACATGCTGGTAAGCAGTATGACTATTATCGCCCACAACTCTTTGTGTTCTACTCGTGCATATAACATCTATGCATAGACCTGGCTCGGATGCCACTGTTGGGGAACACGGTAATTTCAAAAAAAATCCTATGATCACGCAAGATCTATCTATGTGATGCTTAGCAACGAGAGGAGAGAGTGTGTACATGTACCCTCGTAGACCGAAAGCAGGAGCGTTTAGTAACACGGTTGATGTAGTCGAACTTCTTCGCGGTCCAACCGATCAAGTACCGAATGTACGGCACCTCTGCGTTCAGCACACGTTCAGCTCGATGACGTCCCTCGTACGCTTGATCTAGTTGAGGCCGAGGGTGAGTTCCGTAAACACGACGGTGTGGCGACGGTGATGATGATGCTACCGCCGCAGGGCTTTGCCTAAGCTCCACAACGGTATGATCGAGGTGTGTAACTGTGGAGGGGGGCACCGCACACGGCTAAGGGAATAACTTGTGTGTTCTAGGGTGCCCCCTGCCCCCGTATATAAAGGAGGGAGGAGGAGGAGGCCGGCCCTAGAGGGGGCGCGCCAAGGGGGGAGTCCTACTTGGACTCCCGGTCCAAGTAGGATTCGCCCCCCCCCCCTTCCTATTCCAACTAGGAGAAGTGGGAAGGGGGGAAGAGGGGAGAAGGAAGGGGGGCGCCGCCCCCTCCTACTCCAATTCGGACCAGCCCATGGGGGGGCGCAGCCACCCCTTGAGGCCCTTCTCTCCTTTCCCGTATGGCCCATTAAGGCCCAATACTTCCCCCGGCGAATTCCCGTAACTCTCCGGTACTCCGAAAAATACCCAATCACTCAGAACATTTCCGATGTCCGAATATAGCCTTCCAATATATCAATCTTTATGTCTCGATCATTTTGAGACACCTCGTCACGTCCATGATCTCATCCGGAACTCCGAACAAACTTTGGTCATCAAAATCACATAACTCATAATACATATCGTCATCGAACGTTAAGCATGCGGACCCTACGGGTTCGAGAACTGTGTAGACATGACCGAGACACATCTCAGGTCAATAACCAATAGCAATACTTGGATGCTCATATTGGCTCCTACATATTCTACAAACATCTTTATCGGTCAAACCGCATAACAACATACGTTGTTCCCTTTGTCATCGATATGTTACTTGCCCAAGATTCGATCGTCGGTATCATCATACCTAGTTCAATCTCGTTACCGGCAAGTCTCTTTACTCATTCCGTAATACTTCATCCTGCAACTAACTCATTAGTTACAATGCTGGCAAGGCTTATAGTGATGAGTATTACCGAGAGGGACCTGAGATACCTCTCGAAACACGGAGTGAAAAATCCTAATCTCGATATATGCCAACCCAACAAAATCCTTCGGAGACACCTGTAGAGCACCTTTATAATCACCCTTTTATGTTGTGATGTTTGGTAGCACACAAAGTGTTCCTCCCATATTCGGGAGTTGCATAATCTTATAGTATGAGGATCTTGTATAAGTCATGAAGAAAGCAGTAGCAATGAAACTGACACGATCATAATGCTAAGCTAATGGATGGGTCATGTCCATCACATCATTCTCCTAATGATGTGATCTCGTTCATCAAATGACAACACATGTCTATGGTTAGGAAACATAACCATCTTTGATTAACGAGCTAGTCAAGTAGAGGCATACTAGGGACTATAATTTTTGTCTATGTATTCACACATGTACTAAGTTTCCGGTTAATACAATTCTAGCATGAATAATAAACAATTATCATGAATTAAGGAAACTAGTCGTCAACCCGTGCATTTGCACGGGCTAGTGATTTTTGAAACATGTAAATATATGAGTATTAATAGTACTTTCGGATAAAAGAAACTTTACAGATTGAAGCATTTGAGAAATTAGGTGATTCATCTTTGAAATATTGTTATTGAAAAATGCATGCTTACCAGTTTGTAGCATCAGCATGACGATGAAAATTTAGACCATCTATCGGTTGCTAGTAATCAGTATTGCAAGCTTTATCTTTAGTCATCAATGAGTTACTTACTACTTCAGATGAAAAAATAAGTAATGTCATCATAAAAAATTATTAATCAAGAAATAAAACTTTTACATTCATTCTTGACCGAACAACATATTCCGGACTGCTCTCTCTTTCAAACGTGAATGCAACCCACATTTGCCGCTGGCAACATGGATAATAGAGCTCGGTGAAATTATATGAAAAATACATGAATCGGCAAGATGCAAAACAGAGCCAACAAAACTGTTTTAGCCACTTGATCATAGTAAGATTTGGAAGGAACACTGAGATTACATTTACATTTAAACTTTTACAGATAATATGAAGCAATAACATGAAGCGTTTGATGACATGTTTTTTTGGGCACATATAGCTCACTTGATGTATTAAGCTTTTGTGATTTACAAAAGAGGGCATCCACGCAAGTAGATAGCTAAATATGGAGTGCGGCGTGTGGGTGCCTAGACTCATCTGCACCCGGTCAGAAAAAAATCATAAAATATTCAAAAACGTTCAAAAAGTTCCAAATTGTTTTTTGGATGCTAAACAATTTATCACGTGACGTCCGCTCCAAAGTTTAGACATTCGGACTTCTGAGAAGATTTCAGTAAAAAGGTCAAATCGGGTAAGAACAGTGCATGAACAGTACACATTTTTACAGACCCTGACTTTGTCTTTTTTTGCCGACAGTTACTCAGATGTCCAAATGATTTGAAAACTGAAGCAGACCTCACACATCAAACTATCTACCAGACAGAAAATTGGAATTGTTAGAATTTTTCTGGTATTTGTTTTGATTTTTTGTCGTTAAGGCGGGTGCATCTGACCCTGGGCTCAGAAGTGGATTACCACTAAATATGTCCCTACTACTCCTTTCTAACCAATGGGCCCATACGGCTGAAAATTTGGAAGAGATTGCAAACATGCGAAGTCACACTCTTTATTTACTACTCGCTGTTCTCTATTTATTCATAGGTATCCTCTTCCATGTCTCCAGTCCGCCAATCAAGATCCGAGCTTGAAAGCAGATTTCTAATCCAATTTCTCAAGTAGTCTGCATAGTGTTTTGCAATGAGCAGAAAGGTACTCAAAACCCTCTTAGATGATATCTTGAACATCCAACAAAAATAAAATTGATCTGATGTGTCATAATTTTGTAGGACGTCAGAAAGTGAGTTGGCGATATTATCTATTTCTTATAACGGAAATACATGTATCATGCAGTACATGTCCCAATTATGAACACGATAATAATCTTGGACTCAAAATTGAACTATGATGCAACATCATCATCAGCTTCTTTTCAGTCCACAAATCACCTAAAAACTCACTACACATCAGGAAAATCAACTTGCTAAGAATATTACCGTGTTACTCCAGATGCATAAGGATGGTTCTTTCTTTATTAATCATCTGCAGAAGTATGTCAAATATAATCAAAAGTCTGGAAAAGATTCCGACAATGCTAACAGAACTAAGAAGACAGCTATGGTACACATCATATCCAGTTGTCCTATATACCACCTCATGATTTTGAAATGTTGAAACAATTTGAAAGTTTCAAAAAATTGACCGATGATCATTAACTAAATATCCACGGAAAGATCCCCAGAGAATGGCAATTATCTATAATAACAAAAATTCAAAAGGGAAAAATGTGAAAAGTAACTGCTATATTTTTTTTGCAGCACTACAGGATTATGATATACCTATAATTAAATCAGCTGACAAAGGACTCATTCCGTACTAATATTTAAATACGAACAGACCTTCAATAGACTGGGAGCTAAAATAGCAAGTAATTAGTAGGTCTTATCCGTATAGAACATAAGTGCAGTTTGGTAATAAATGCCTTAAAAGTAAAATCTTACTAAAATACCACTGGTAATAAAGCAAAAGGCAATATGTCCTAGGAGCTGATTGCTATTGCTGCTCTATGGTCCATTTGGCTTGGAACTGCAAACATGTAAAATCACAGTCATTATGTACTACTCGCTGTTTTTATATTTAGTTATTCGTAGGTATCCTCTTCCATGTCTGCAGCCCGCCAACCAAGAACCGAGCTTGAAAGCGATTGGTTATCCATGATCTCAAGTAGCCTGCATAATTTTTGAATGAGCAGAATGGTATTCAAACCCCTCTTTGATGACATCTTTAACATCAAACAAAAATACATTTATGATATAGTGTGTAATAATTTTATTGGAGGTAAAAAAAAAAGAGTTCGCAATATTATCGCCTCTTTTCTCATAACCGTAATAATACATGTATCTTGCAGTACATGTCCCAATAATGAACACAATGATAATCTAGGACTTGAAGAGGCACTCTGATGCAACATCATTTTCAGTCTAGAAATCACCTAAAAACTCACTACACAACAGGAAAGTCAACTTGCTAAGAATATTACCGTGTTTCTCCAAATCCATAAGGATGGTTCTTTTTTTGTTCACCATCTGAAGAAGTATGCCAAATATAATCAAAGTCTGCAGAGAAGACGGCGACAATGCTAATAAATCAAAGAAGACAGCTATGGTACACATCATATCCAGTTGTCTTATATACATCCTCATGATTTTCAAATGCCAAAACGATTTTAAAATTGAAACATTTTGACCGGTGATCATTAACTAAAGATGCACAGAAAGATCTTCGGAGAGAGGCAATTATCTATCAGAACAAAATTTCAAAGGGCAACCTGTGAACATAAACTGCCTTTAAAAAAGAGTACAACACCACAGTATTATGATTACCTATGAGTAAATCTGCTGACAAAGGACTTGCTCTGTAATAATATTTAAGTACGTCTAGAACTATAATAAACTGGAAGGTAAAAAGAAATTAATTAGCAGGTCTTATCCGTGAAGCAGATAAAGCAGTTTGGTAGTAAATGTCTGAAAAGGAAAAAATCATCTTAAAATACTACTGATGATAAAAAAAACAGGCTATATGTCCTGAGAGCTGATTGATTTTGCTGCTCTCTGGTCCATTTGGCTTGCCAGCACATTACTGTACCTCAAGCGTTAGTCATTAAGTAATATGTGACTTTGATCAAAATCAGGGCGCACAGGACAAAGAAAGATGAACTGCACTATTAACATGTGGATAGCAATGAACTCTTATTTTTCTTTTCCCCTGCTATCCTCTCTCCCTATCTGTTTGTAACAACTTGTCCCCTCTCTTTGTACTCTGTTTTGCAAGAACTCGTGATCGCAATGGAACCCTGATGGCTGGTAGGTCAATGCATGGCTGTAGGTAGACCCCAGGTGGAGATGAAAGGTCGAACCTAGGTGGTGCTGCGACAATGCAAGATCAGAAAGGCAAGGAAGGACATCCATGGAGAAACCGTGAATGCCTGAGGATGGGGACACGGATGCACTATCTTTTGCAGGTACCCCTCCACGCCTACACTGCTGCACATGAACTTGAACAACCACGTACAACATCACGAACACCACGGCAGAACTGAACTCCTGTAATGCAATAGCTACCCACAAAGGCTATTTAGCTGTTTTGGGGAGGAGGTGCGCAGAGGTGAGGGTACCTGAAGATTCCTTGGGCCGCATAGATGTCCGACGACCATGAGGTTCAGACCATGCGTGGATAGAGGGCGCGAGAGCAGGCTTTGGTGTGCCGGCGAGGGAAGAGGTCGATGGGGAGGCGGAGATGAGGAAGCGTGAGGATTAATTTCCACGTTGTGGTATGGCGGCGGAGGAAGGGGTCGAGAGGAGGAAGAGATGAGGAAACGTGAGGATTTATTAGGATTTTTTAGGCTGATTTAGATGCCTTTCTGGAACGGGAGAGTTGTTTTGTTTCCGTGATGAGAGGAAGGAGAGAGTCCTGAGAGATTGGGAGAGAGGGCATCCACTTCATCATAATGGCTGTTTTTTTCTTAACGTAGGATATTTTGGGATTGATCTACACCGCAATAACTTGACCCCACCAGATTAACGGTTCCTAATTACTGATTAACGTAGGAATTTTTAGGAAGTCACAAATTCGTGATGAGAGGAAGGAGAGAGTCCTGAGAGATTGGGAGAGAGGGCACCCACTTCATCATAATGGCTGTTTTTTTCTTAATGTAGGATATTTTGGGATTGATCTACACCGCAATAACTTGACCCTACCAGATTAACGGTTCCTAATTACTGATTAACATAGGAATTTTTAGGAAGTCACAAATTAGTATAGGTATAGATAGATAGATAGATAGATAGATAGATATAGATGGCTTTTTTTTAACGTAGGTTATTTTGGGATTGATCTACACCGCAATAACTTGACCCCACCAGATTAACGGTTCCTAATTACTGATTAACGTAGGAATTTTTAAGAAGTCACAAATTAGTATGGGTATAGATAGATAGATATAGATATAGATAGATAGATAGATAGATTGATCTACACCGCAATAACTTGACCCCACCAGATTAACGGTTCCTAATTACTGATTAACGTAGGAATTTTTAGGAAGACACAAATTAGTATAGGTATAGATAAGTAATAACTTTATTATTGCCTTTAGGGCATATTTCCTTCAGTCTCCCATTTGCACTAGAGTCAATAATCTAGTTCACATCACCATATGATTTAACACCAATATTCACATCTGTATGTGATTAACACCCATAGTTCACATCGTCATGTGACCAACACCCAAAGGGTTTACTAGAGTCAATAATCTAGTTCACATCACTATGTGATTAACACCCAAAGAGTACTAAGGTGTGATCATGTTTTTCTCATGAGAGAAATTTAGTCAACGGTTCTGTCACATTCAGAGCCGTATGTATTTTGCAAATATTTTATGTCTACAATGCCCTACACGGAGCTACTCTAGCTAATTGCTCCCAGTTTCAATATATATCCAGATTTAGACTTAGAGTCATCTGGGTTGGCAAGATGACTAAAACTCCGTTCTTCGGAACAATGGAACGAGCTACTAACTTATTGGAAATAATACATATTGATGTATGCGGTCCAATGATTGTTGAGGCTCATGGCGGGTATCGTTATTTTGTTACCTTCACAGATGATTTGAGCAGATATGGGTATGTCTACTTAATGAAACATAAGTCTGAAATATTTGAAAAGTTCAAAGAATTTCAGAGTGAAGTGGAAATCATAACAAGAAAATAAAGTTTCTACGATCTGATCGTTGGGGAGAATATTTGAGTTACGAGTTTGGTCTTCATTTGAAACAATGTGGAATAGTTTCACAACTAGCGCCACCTGGAACACCACAGCGTAATTGTGTGTCCGAACATCGTAACCATACTATATTGGATATGGTGCGATCTATGATGTCTCTTACTGATTTACCGCTATCGTTTTGGGGTTATGCTTTAGAGACGGCTGCATTGACTTTAAATAAGGCACCATCAAAATCCGTTGAGATGACTCCTTATGAACTATGGTTTGGCAAGAAACCAAAGTTGCCATTTCTTAAAGTTTGGGGCTATGATACTTATGTGAAAAAGCTTCAACCCGATAAGCTCGAACCCAAATCGGAGAAGTGCATCTTCATAGGATACCCAAAGGAAACAGTTGGGTACTCCTTCTATCACAAATCCGAAGGCAAGATATTTGTTGCTAAAAATGGATCCTTTCTAGAGAAGGAGTTTCTCTCGGAAGAAGTGAGTGGGAGGAAAGTAGAACTTGATAAGCTAATTGTACCTTCTCCCGAATTAGAAAGTAGTTCATCATAGAAATCGGTTCCAGTGATTCCTACACCTATAGGAAGCTAATGACGATGATCATGAAACTTCATATCAAGTTACTACCGAACCTCGTAGGTATTCCAGAGTACGGTCCGCACCAGAGTGGTACGGTAATCCTGTTCTGGAAGTCATGTCACTAGACCATGATGAACCTACGAACTATGAGGATGCGATGATGAGCCCAGATTCCGCGAAATGGCTTGAGGACATGAAATCTGAGATGGGATCCATGTATGAGAACAAAGTATGGACTTTGATGGATTTGCCCGATGATCGGCAAGCCATAGAAAATAAATGGATATTCAAGAAGAAGACTGACGCTGACAGTAATGTTACTGTTTACAAAGCTCGACTTGTTGCGAAAGGTTTTCGACAAGTTCAAGGAGTTGACTACGATGAGACCTTCTCACCCGTAGGGATGCTTAAGTCTGTCTGTATCATGTTAGCAATTACCGCATTTTATGATTATGAAATTTGGCAAATGGATGTGAAAACTACATTCCTTAATGGATTTCTTGAGGAAGAGTTGTATATGATGCAACCAGAAGGTATTGTCGATCCAAAGGGTGCTAACAAAGTGTACAAGCTCCATCGATCCATTTATGGACTGGTGCAAGCCTCTGGGAGTTGGAATAAATGCTTTGATAGTGTGATCAAAGCATATGGATTTATACAGACTTTTGGAGAAGCCTCTATTTACAAGAAAGTGTGTTGGAGCTTTGTAGCATTTCTAATATTATATGTGGATGACATATTGTTGATTGGAAATGATATAGAATTTCTGGATAGCATAAAAGCATACTTGAATAAGAGTTTTTCAATGAAAGACCTCGGTGAAGCTACTTACATATTGGGCATCAAGATCTATAGAGATATATCAAGACGCTTAATTGGACTTTCACAAAGCAAATACCTTGATAAAGTTTTGAAAAGGTTCAAAATGGATCAACCAAAGAAAGGGTTCTGGCCTGTGTTACAAGGTGTGAAGTTGAGTTAGACTCAATGCCCGACCACTACAGAAGATAGAGAGAAAATGAAAGTCATTCCCTATGCCTCAGCCATAGGTTCTATCATGTAGGCAATCACTAGTAGAAAAAGGGTCAAATGCGAAGCACAATAGTGCCGGTTGGAATTTTAGTCGGCACTAATGTGTACACTAGTGCCGGTTCGTGGCGGCGATCAATAGCACCAGTTCGTGGCGAACCATTAGTGCCGGTTCATGCCACGAACCGGTACTAAAGAGGCTGTGTCAGCCTGCGGTCAGGCTATGGCCCCACCACCACCATTTAGTGCCCGTTCGTACCACGAACCGGTACTAATGAGGTTATGGCAAGCTGTTTTTTAGTCCCACCTCGCGAAGTGAGAGGGACTAGGAGCGGTTTATAAGCCCTGAGTGCAGAGACGATGAAGAAGAGGCTCAATGCTCACGCTGCTTAGCTTCAAGCCTTCAGGAATACGGTAGACTGCATGGAGCTATGCGCAGTGCAGTTTACACTATTCCGAATGGCTTGAAGCAAATTAACGAGCATTGCACCTCTTTTTTATTTTTAATAACTTATTACAACTCCGGACTTCTTCTGTTATGGCAAAAACTAATTGCACGTCGACATTTCTTTTTTTTAAGTTATAACTCCAGACTTTGACCATCAAGTTTTGCAGAAAAGAAAAAATAGCAGAAAAGAAGAAAAACTATAGCTGAAAAGAAAAAAACAAAATAAAAAAACTACTCAGAAATAAATAGAAGAAAATAAATATAGCAGAAAAGAAAAAACTA